>NW_021829773.1:5000-6016 GCF_006345805.1 Octopus sinensis | reverse complement strand
TGTGCCCCTTTCATTTTTTTCTAAATATGTACATATCACCGTGATCACCGTTACCGACCAGGCTATCCGATGTTGCTACGCATCACTGGTCACAATGCGCTTCGCAGTGTTTTAGCCTTCAAATGACGCCACCCCACTGGCTAAGCGAGCAGGCCAATATGTATATATATATATATATATATATATATATATATGAATATGTATATATACATACACACATACATACATACATAAATACATACATACATACGTACGTACATACATACATACATACATACATACATACATACATACATACATACATACATACATACATACATGCATGTATTTATGTATAAACATATATCATATTTCAAGTCCCAATCCTCACGAGATGTTCACTGAACTAATTTTACTTTTTGCCGACGTAGAGCTACTAGATTATTGCCTGATTAATATAATATTATTATATATATAATATATATATATATTATATATAACACAAGCACACACACACACACGCACACACACATATATATGCGTTTTGTATAAGGCCAACAGTAACGTAGAATTAGATAGCAAAAACTTTGAAGAGACGGGCCTATTTGAAAAGATTTCTAGAATCCAAACATACTCTGAAAAGATAGATGGGTATCGAAATATCTATAGCATGATACAAGCTATATGTGATGTGATTCAATAGATTTAATGTGTTGAATCGAAGCGCAGAGATCAATGGATACACGTAATGTCTCTGTTGTCACATACTTTTACAGAATACGTAAATATTTAAATATATTATTAGGTGGGTATTGAGTACGCTTCTATTACACTTGCATTTCTGCTTTAAAACACGAAAGCAGCACACGCATATACAAACATACACGCATGTACATACATACATCTATATATCATAAATATATACACATACATAAATGTATGTATGTATATATGTATGTATGCCCACACCCACGCTCCTCAACACAGAATGTACACAAACGTATAATTAAACTTCCATGTGTTTGGGTTGATTATGT
>NW_021829772.1:0-5978 GCF_006345805.1 Octopus sinensis | reverse complement strand
GTGTTCGAGAGAAAGAAAGAGATAAAAATGGGGTGGGTGCAGAGGAGAAACAGACAGAAGGGTAGATAGATACACAGACAGCTAGCTAGCTAGACAGATAGATAGAGATAGATAGATAGATAGACAGATAGCTAGACAGATAGATAGATAGATAGATAGATAGATAGATAGATAGATAGATAGATAGATAGATAGATAGATAGACATATAGCTAGACAGATAGATAGATAGGTAGATAGATAGATAGATAGATAGATAGATAGAGATAGATAGATAGAGACAGCTAGATAAATAGAGACAGACAGACAGACAGACAGACAGACAGACAGACAGACAGATAGATAGATAGATAGGTAGATAGATAGATAGATAGATAGATAGATAGATAGATAGATAGATAGATAGATAGATAGATAGACGGGTTTTTCCAATGCCTTACGAAGACGGCACATTAGAGGATATAGTCCATGATATGGAGAAAAGACAAATGGTCACGGCTGGAAGGCTTTCATCATAAGTTTGCTGAATTAGTGATGATCTGGAGTTAAACAACAACTAGGAATATATCCAGTTAACAGGTATCGATCTGAAGGTGAAACAACACAAACGAAACAGTGTTTGGGAGAGGAAGAAGATTCTTTGAGACAGCAAGAGATTGACAAGTTGAGCCACGCTTTAGCAGTTAAGCCGGCCAAATCTGGCCCAGATACTTTACTTGTTTTATGTTCAAACATCCCAGATCTGACCTCTTACAACAACCCTGCAATGTCACTCTAAAAATAAACATCATCCCTGCAATGTCACTCTAAAAATAAACATAAAAAATAAACATAAGTATCGAAGCTATGAGATAATGTATGATTAAATCACAACAATATGGATATATTACTGAGAAATTTGACAAAGTAATCAGAATGCAAATGAATAACTTAATGTAAGTAAGGCGAGCCGTTTACTTGGCTCAGCTTCATATGTGAAAACGCGTGGTCTAGTAGTTAGGATATTACACTCACATGATCGCGGTTTCGATTCACGTACCGGGCGATATGTTCTTTTCATGAGCAAAGCAATTCATTTCATGTGGCTCTAGTCCAATGGTTAACAATTTTTTTTTACCTTTGATTTCTATTTTACTCGGATGTATCCCTCTAGTCATTCGATGTTTTTTTTAATTAAATATCATTGAAATTCATCTAGTATACATAAATCACAGTATGACTAACGCATACATTTTACAATTCTCAACTGATTTTCATCAAACTTTACACACACATTACTTATATCACCAGGATGGTCATGCTCTATAACATTTTGCCCAGAGCTCCCGCGTAAATGGACAAACCGGGAAAAAACGATGGTTTACACAGGTTTTTCTCTAATTCGTTGTATGTACATAGTCTTTTTTGTATGTAAGGTCTTTGGCATAAGAGAAAACTTTTTAGTGGTTTTCACATTTTTTTGATTTATGATTTTTTTGTATGTTGTAATTGTGTATTATTACTTGGTTAGAGAATATTATAAAAGTGAATGGATTTTGTCTATTTATTCATTTCGACTGTCCACCTGTTATTATTTATTTATATATTTTGTAATTGTGTGTCATTACTTGGTTACAGAATATTATAAAAGTGAAAGGATTTTGTCTTTATTTATTTCGACTGTCCACCTGCTACGGTGATTAAATTGACTAGGAACATTGTACGCGATGAATATCCTCGCAGTGGGGAAGTTTCAATGTCTTCCTTCAATTTCTTTACACACACACACACACACATATATATATATATATATATATATATATATATATATATATACGACGAGTTTCTTTCAGTTTCCGACTACCAAATCTACTCCTGAGGCCTTGGTCGGCCTGAGGCTATAATAGAAAACTCTTGCCCAAGGTATCACGCAGTGAGACTGAACCCAGAATCACGTGGTTGGGAAGCAATTGTATAAAAAAAATAAATATCTTGTGTATTGCAAAAGTAAAACCAGTTTGCCACACATAGATTTTAACTGCAAACTCTTATATGGGCCCATAAGTGCCATATGGACAGCGCTTGAGAACTATTACTCAAGTACATTCAGCTATAATTGAGTTCTAGCAACAGTTAGCAAGTTAACCCTGCGACAGACTGACGTCCTTTCAAGGACTCTTGAAATCTCAGTCACTTATGTACACCGTGAAAACCAAGTTAAATTCCGGCGTTATGAGACTTAAGGTTAATGACAGACCAAAGTTATAGCTATGTGAAGGGAACTCCACGTTGGCTTATATGTGTGTACATATGAGTACTTGTGTGAGCGTGTGTCTATGCGGTTGGCGTTTGTGTCAGTACACGTATCTATGAATATGTTTGTGTGTATGTGTGTTTATTTGTGTATATAGATAAATCGGTAATTTCCTATTTAACGTTCGTAAAATCGAATTTGCTTTAGTTTCAATTTCATTTCAACACGATTCGGGGGTCACGTGGACGCCTTGATGCTCCTCGTTTTAAGGTGAATCCCAACGAAACACTTACAGATCAGTAGATAACCATGAAAGGCTCGATCTTTGTCAGATTCAGTGACTTGTATTGCTTGGTGTGCTCGTCGTGTATTGCTGAAGAATTCTCACATGTGCCCAGGGCGAAACTATTCAAAATAAGGATTAACATTTCTCCCCAATTTTTACTGGTTGTTCGTAGTATATACCACTTATAATTACGAAATGTTTTATTGAAATAAAATTTTGGGATCACCATGATTTTACGCGTGGAGGTGCAATGGCCTAGTGGTTAGGGCAGCGGACTCGCGGTCGGAGGATCGCGGTTTCGATTCCCAGACCGGGAGTTGTGTGTGTTTATTGAGCGAAAACACCTAAAAGTTCCACGAGGATCCGGCAGGGGATGGTGGTGACCCCTGTTGTACTCTTTCTCCACAACTTTCTCTCACCCTTTCTTCCTGTTTCTTGAGTAACGCTGCGATGGACTGGCGTCCCGTCCAGATGGGGGGAACACATATGCCATAGAAACCGGGAAATCGGGCCCATGAGTCTGGTTAGGCTTGAAAAGGGCGACGATGATTTTACGTACGTCAAATAGGATATTACCCATAAATCATGAACTTATACTTATGTAAATTACCTCACCTGAGCCTATAATATTTATTCATTAGAAAAATTAATCAACTACTCTACATGCACACACAAGCATTCGCCCACGCGCGCACACACACACATACACACATATTAGCACACAATTAGAGACAGATACTGACAGATGTATGAAAACACATGCACACTCACATACAAATACATACACTGACGGATACACCTACTGCCATAGATATACAGACATTCATTAATACATTTACTGATAGATACACATTTATACAAACACCACACACATACACGCTGCCATAACCATCTTCGGACGTACATTCATATGTATGCACTAAAACACTCGTAAAAAACGAATATTTATAGTACTCACATAAGATAACGTTTAAACATAACACACACACACACACACACACACACACACACAGACGTATATGCATGTGTGTGCGTATCTCATTCAATTATAAGAATTCATTAAGAATCAAGGCATATCAGTATGTAAGACGCCAGAAAATGGCTACCTATAATTACATAGAGCTGATAGTGAAATGATACACAACTTGTAGACATCTCATGCTGACTAGATATTGTAGTTATGTAAATATCAAATCTAATTAATTACCAACGATCCGACCCACCGGTGAATCCTTGGTGCAGCATACTCGTAAGTATAAAATAATATCAGATAAATGGAGTCTCAATTAGCTGCAGTCGTTTCGGTAGAACTTTATTCAGTGTATTCGTTATTACTCTTTTACTCTTTTATTTGTTTCAGTCATGTGACTGTGGCCATGCTGGAGCACCGCCTTTGGTCGAGCAAATCGACCCCAGGACATATTCTTTGTAAGCCTAGTACATATTCCATCGGTGTCTTTTGCCGAACCGATAAGTTACGGGGACGTAAACACACCAGCATCGTTTGTCAGCGATGTGGGGGACAAACACAGACACCACAAACATATATACACACATACTACATATATATATATATATATATATATATATATATAATATATATATATATATATATATAGTATATATATATATACATATATACGACGGGCTTCTTTCAGTTTTCCGTCTAACAAATCCACTCACAAGGCTTTGGTCGGTCCGAGGCTATAGTAGAAGACAATTGTCCAGGTGCCACGCAGTGGGACTGAACTCGGAACCATGTTTTGGTGTAAGCAAGCTGCTTCCACACAGCCACTCTTACGCCTTAGATTACATATTAAGCAATTCCATAGTCTTCAGGCTTAATATAAACGGTCAACCAGGGTCATTGCTTACTTACACACACACACACACACACACACACACACACACACACACACACACACACACACACACACACGCACACACGCACACACACAAACAAACAAACACGTACGTATGTATCTATACATACATATAAATATGCGAGCTGCAGCTTGATCAGGCGCGGCAGGGTCAACTGGGTGAGGTAGTCTGTAGTTGAAAAACATAGGCAATTGCCCCCCAAAACCCCAAAATATCACTGATGACGCATCCCAGAGCATATGTGATATATAATTTGGAACCACACACACACGCGCGCGCGGTTGATGACTGATGAGCAATTTGAGAGTTCAAATTCCGCCGAGGTCGACTTTGCCTTTCATCCTTTCGGGGTCGATAAATTAAGTACCAGTTGCGTACTGAGGTCGATCTAATCGACTGACCCCCCCTCCCAAAAATATATTCGGGCCTTGTGACTAGAGAAGAAATGAACTTGAGCTTATCCACGCCTATTACATGTGTCTTTTCATGTGACCCCCGTACGTCACCCTGTTTCAAATATTCTATTACATAGCATATTATACATATATATATATACATGTATATGACCAGAAACAGAATAAAGCTTATTTGGACACGTTTGCTTAAAATGAAAAGGAAAGGAATCCCTATTTAAAATTATAGATTTATTTTAAATATTTCTTAAATGACTACATAAATGACTTCAAATTAAATGCAAATGAGAGAAAGAAGTCCAGGTATGTAGAATCTTTATTTATTTGTATATGAAAATAAAATTATTTTTCTTGGGAGATCTGTCTCTCCTAATTCACACGTGTTTTTTTTTCTTTCAACCCGTCTATTATGACAGGTTATCGCTTTCCCTGCCACCTTTCTCTATCTGAAAGCATGAGTGTGATGTGTTGGTGGGTGATGGTGGTGGTGATGTGTGTGTGTGTGTGTGTGTGTGTGTGTGTGTTGTGTGTGTGTGTGTGTGTTTGACGGATGTAGGAGGTGTTCCGACCAACAAGCTATTAATAGGAATGAAATTAAAACTATGAGATGACGACAAACAATGATTTATTGTACAATGTCATAATAGTGTCATTGATTGACTGACGCTAGATTTCAGACCAGCTTGGCTAAGCATGTGTATGTGTGTATGTGTGTGTGTGTGTATTGTGTGTGTGTGTGTGGTGTGTGTGTGTGTGTGTGTGTGTGTGAGTAGGTACGCACGATGAGGTGGTGATGGTGGTGGCGGGGTCGAATGACTATAATTATTCCCTTCTCAGTCACGAGGCCCCGGGCTTGATTTCGCTACTCAACGCCTAAAGCAAACATTATCTGTCATCGACCACGGGATGACTGAAGCCCTGTAATAGCTAAGTAAACTGAGATGGCATTAACTGTGTGGCTATCTTGGATTGGAAGCACTCCGTCGGTTACGACGACGAGGGTTCCGGTTGATCCGAATCAACGGAACAGCCTGCTCGTGAAATTAACGTGTAAGTGGCTGAGCACTCCACAGACACGTGTACCCTTAACGTATTTCTCGGGGATATTCAGCGTGACCACAGAGAGTGACAAGGCCGTCCCTTTGAAATACAGTTCAACAGAA
>NW_021829771.1:0-5938 GCF_006345805.1 Octopus sinensis | reverse complement strand
GTGTCTTCAGGGTTCTGTGTTACCTGTGAAATTTGTATCATCTGCATAACTTGTGATCGTGGCGTTCTGAGGGCATTCTGAGAGGGACAATATGACAGAAGTGCTCCCAAAACAGAGCCTTGCGGGACACCGGTCCTATTTGCGTATCATTGGAGGTAGCCCCATTGGCTACTACCACCTGACTTCTATCCTTCAGAAAGTCATGAAGCCATTCTCACAATTTTCCAACTATGCCAAGATCACAAAGTTTGTGACATATCGTTCCATGATAAAACTTTATCAACATTTATCGGCGTTTGCAACGTCGAGGTATAACACTTCCACATTTCAGCAACCAGTCACAGTATATATTGTAAGAATGTATATATATATATATATATATATATATATATATATATAATATATACGCGAGAATGAAGCAACAAGAATGGATAGGTTTTTAGTACGATCGTTTCATACAAGGAGGTTTTATTAAAAGTTGCCAAAAATTACAGCATATAAACGTGTCCCGTACTCATCAGCTTAAAATACATGTGAGTCCTTAGACATCCTAGTTGTTGAGGCTATACTCATGAAGTAATGTAGATAATTAACAGATTTCAAAAGTTCATTAAAGTTCTTTAAAGATGATGTACAGTCTTATCACATAATTTCAAAAAAGTCTTAATAGCATCACAGAATTTCAAAAAAGTCTTAATAGTATCACAGAGAAGGTGACCCGATCCATAGTGCACATATGAATTTCCAGAGATATGATGAGGGGTTACATACTCACAGAAAGGAAAATTTATCCATTGTCCATTACAACGAGGTGGGTTTCAATTCCTGCTTATTAGCATTACAGAGAGGGTGAATTAATCCTTTGTATAGATGCACAATTTCCAATGGTGTAGGTGTAATTTCAAGGAATTTCATATTCATCGGCGATAAATTTATCAATGGTTGAACACAATGGTAGGTATCAAATCTTGCTATATGAATAGGTATTTGCCATATTAATCAAATTACTGCTATTTAAGAGGCTGTAGCTATTTAACTTTTAAGGCTGAAGAGCTCTATAGAGTGTATAGAATAGAAGAGGGAAGGGCAATAGAAGAAAAGAGAGAAAATAAAATAGAGAGAAAATAAAAGAGGAGGAGCAAAAAAGGGGGGGAAGGGGGGTTCAAAGAGAAAGAAAAGGAAAAAGAGAATAAGAAGAGAAAAGAAAAAAGAGGAAAAGAGAAAGAAATAGGGAAGGAGGAAAAAGAGAGAAAGAAAAGGAGGAGAGAAAAAGAAGAAAAAGAAAAAGAAAAAAGAAGAAAGAAGAAAGAAAAAAAGAAAAAAAGTTTCTAGTTATACAGAAAGAACTAGTAGACGACAAGTTGGTTTTAGTTTACAGGCATCTAGGAATTAGGGGAGAATATTATTCTTTGACCAGTTAAACAGCTAATTTATTGCTGTTGAAACCAGCTATGAATTTAAAGAGAATCTAAAGAGATAACACAGTTAGGGGTTTCGGGGTCGATGCTAAAATCACCAGAAAATACATTAGGGAAAACTAGGTATAATCTTATCAAAAGTCATTAAAATTTACTTATTTAATTTATTCATTTTATTGTCTTAAGGAGTTGCCTTATTATTCATACATGACGGACTACAGGTCAAATCTTAGAAGATCATTTAAAAGGTGTTAGGGGATTGTCTATCATAATGAAGATAATCATATTATCACCGAGGGAATAGTCTCATTTATTTAATTTTGAAGTAGAATTATGGGTCTATAGTAACTCATTCTAATTAATTAGAGTTATGCTAATTAAATTAGATTAAGTTGGGAACTAAAATTAAAAATTACAATTAAGATTTAAAATTAAGAATTTAAAAAATTTAAAAATTGTGAGTTTGAAATTAAATAAAGCCTCAATTAAGCAGCGAATAAGTGCTATTCATTTCCCTGTTCTCAAAAAACTGATGCAGATATAGGACAAAGATAACTGTAGTGTGAGAACTCTTATTTATCTACTTAAAGCAGTGCTATACCAGTAGAAAACAGGTTATATCAATCTATCTAGTTACGAATATTCTAATCATTTAAAATATTTTAAAGTCTTCAATTTAGCGTGGACACAAACTTGACCTAGTTCGATATGGTTATTCAATAGGTTTCCATGTTTTCTATGCTTTAGAATTTCATATGTCTCCATGGAGCATAGTTGGAAACCAACCCTACTATTTTTATACGGAATTGCTCTCTTAACTATTCCCTAATTTTTTATAATTTTATTATTATTTTGAGTTCCCAGATTTTGTTTGAAAGTTGTGGGGGTACCAGCTTTATGACGTTAATTTAAAAGTCGAGATGTGATTTCTAACTCTAGCTAAAAAATTAATTGTACATCCAATGTAATGATATTTGTTATTCTCCGTGGATATGGTACATTTATAGATTACATTATTTTCTCCACATAGACCAGGTGCCGGGCATTTTGATTTTATTCTACACTTACACACAGGAGGAACACCTTCAGGCTTTGGATTATTCTTGGGTAGATGTTTTAGGTTCCTATTATTTTGATTATCATTTCTATAGTTGGTGCTGATATCTAAAGTATTGCTATTATTTCTTGATCCTTCTGTTTCATTATTTAGATCTAAAGTCCTACCATGATTTCTTATATTATTGGTAATGCTAATATTATTGCTAGTCTTTTTATCCGACTGCATATTGTTGTTATAGATATCACTAATATTTTCATTCTCCTTATTTTCTCTATTTTCCCTATTTCTATTATTTCTATTATTAACATTATTACTTCTACTAATATCGGCATTGCTATTATTACTATTAATGTTAATGTTATTAGTCATTCTGTGGTTACTAATTTCATCTATGTTTTGATAGTTACTATTGTTGCTTTTATTGTTGGTAGTATTATTACAATTGCTATTGGAATTCATGCTGATATTATTATTATTATTATTATTATTATTTATATTTCTATCTTTCCTGGCTAGTTTAATGTTGTTATTATTAATCTTAGCTATTAAAGTGGACATATTTGGGAGGGTTGAATAAGAAATCCTAACTGTTTTCCTAGAAATAATTCTATGATATCTATGAGAGATAGGGAAATTTTTTTCCAGAATCACTTTGAATTTGTTCTGTATATCCGATTGTATCGCACAGTTGAAAGGAATATTCAGCCATAATATATTTTTTTTATTAAATTTAGGGTTCGTAGAATTATTACTATTCATCTCACCGGAGTTATTGTATTTGCTACCATTATTTTTATTTTTATTTGTGTGCATCTTAGGTTTATCTACTTCAATACTATCCGAGTTACCTATGTTCTGGTCAATGTTTCTATTTGAATTGTTGGGCTTATACGCTATATTAGCGTTTACCGTTAGTTTAATTCTACTTTTATTTCGGGCTTGGTCTTTATTGCTGCTTACGTGATTATTGATAACTTCATTATTAGGAATACGTGAGTTCCCCTTATCAACGAATGTAATCTTTTGGTTGTATCCAGCCTTAGTTAACGCCGCATTATAATGCTCAGAATGGGAGTTAAAAATATCCTTATTGGATGATAATTTTGAAATTCTTAATGAAATATTTCTTACTAGAGATTCTATAATATTTGGGGGATGATTTGATAATTTATTTACGTAATTCGTGATTTCACCTTCCTTTCTAAATGGGTAATGTAGTTTGGAGTTGAGGTCTAGCGTAGTATCTAGGAAATTAACTATTTTAGTGCCCGGTTCATACGTTATACTGAGGTTGAAATCCCTAAAGAACTTATTAATTTTCTTTCTAATCCTTTCTATAACAGATTTATTATTACTAGGGATAACAAACAGAGCATCGTCCCTATATAGACCCCCCTGTAATTCTGGGATATCCTTGCTTATGCATTTTAATAGATATGCGCCTACTAGGTTGGTTACCTCAGCCGAATCACTGGAACCCATTGGTATATCAAAAAAATTTGGTGTATCTGCTCTAGTCCATAATTTATCTTCAAATTCTATAAATGTTTCCTAGCTAGAGTAGTACAATATTGATTTCTTCTCTAGATATGAGGGAGCGATTCATGGCAAATATTAGTGATTTGTTGAGTAAGATAGGGGAAATGCTAAGAGTAATAACTATTAATATCGAACTGAATAAAGGACAGACTACTAGTATTAGTTAGAGAGTTAAACCATTTTAGAACTTCATCGGTACTTAGCCATAGGTTTAAGGGGAGAAGAGGGGTTTTGGGGGTAGAGAACAGTATCCAAGATAGATTTACTAAGTCGGCCAATGTCCGACCTAGTTGACAGATCAACCTTACCGAAGGGTTTTCCAAGAAGTTCTTTTGTGGTCTTTAAGATTGATCCTGGGCTCACATGGTTTAAGTGGCTCCGTTCTATCCGTAAATTTAGCTTTTCCATGATCTCTTTCATTTCCATGTTTACTTTCTTCAAATTAACTTTCATTTAAATTAACTTTCATTAAATTAACTTTCATTAAATTAACTTTCATTAAATTAACTTTCTTACTTTCATTTAAATTAATGAATCTTTATTGCTTTTTGTATATTATATATATATATAAATCATTCTACTTCTCTTCTCTCTCTCGGAAACCTGGAGTAATGCAGTAATAAGCTCCATAGCACATCCTTACATCGAAGGTTTTAGTAAATTGCTCATTTCCTTGGATTTCTTTCATTCATTGGATTGTGGCCATGCTGGGGCACCGCCTTGAAGCGTCTCCGTCGGGTTAGCTTTACCTGTTTATTTATGTATTTGTAATCTGTCCTTATTCTTCCGTCCTCTATCGCTGAACTTTGCTTTATAGAGACATAAACAAAGCAACACCGTGCTAGGCTGCGATCATAGGATAAGGACACACATAAACATGAACACATACACACACGCACACACACATACACACACACACATACACACACACACATACAGACTTGGCAATGCTTGTGCACCGCCTTGAAGCGTTTTCGGCGGATTAACTGGATCTGATTAATTATTTTTTTGTAATCTGTCCTTATTCTTCCGTCCTCTATCAATGAAAGTTGCTTTCTGGAGACATAAACAAAGGCACAACCGTGTCAGGCTGCGATCGTAGGATAAGGACACACCTAAACATGAAGACTCACACACACACACACGCCGCACATACACACACAACATATGAAGACTTCTCTAGCTCCTAAATAAATGAAACGTGAGTGGTTAACGCCCATCTCTAACCTAAGGTAGACCAAATTTTTTCTTCATGTTTACACTCAACGTAAGGTCTTTAAATGTTTGCAGCCAGGCGACGAATTGGAAACAACGGATTTTCCTTGATTGTCATCATTAACAAAGTAAATAACATCATCATTGTCATCATCATCTAACATCCCTGTTATTTTCTGGCATGGGCTGGACAGGAACCAAAGACTGCACTGTGCACAGATCCGTTCCATGAATCGATCTCACTATCTCGAGAGTGTGAGCCTGACGATCTCACCACTGAGCCATGCACTTCCACAGAACGAAGGAGAAAGAAATAGAAACTGAAAAGAAGGAACTACAAGAGAGTAGATGATAGTAACGAAGTGACTCCGTTGCCCCATGGGGTAAAATGCAAAGCATTCGTACAGAGGCTGTAATTATGTGCCCCAAAAGTTCGCTCGAGGTATGGCTGTTATTTCTAGCTTGTAGATAGCCTGGTTGAAAACCGTAGAATCGGGAGGTGAGGTTTATTTTTTTTCTTTTGAATAAATGTCATTTTACAAACATGACTTTTTTTCAGAATCACTATCTCCAATCTTTTCTACGTATTTCACAAAAAGTGGAAGGGTGAGTTAAATCTGCGCCATATACAACACCATACATACCACATACATACACACATACATACATACATACATACATATATAAATTATATATATATATATAT
>NW_021829770.1:0-5639 GCF_006345805.1 Octopus sinensis | reverse complement strand
TAGCTCGTTGCCTTCGTTTTTACAAATTGTGGAGTGGCTGTGTGGTAAGTAGGCTTGTTTATCAAACCACTGGTTCGGGTTCAGTCCCACTGCGTGGCACCTTGGGCACCACTGTCTTCTACTATAGCCTCGGGCCGACCAAAGCTGTGTGAGTGGATTTGGTAGACGGAAACTGAAAGAAGCCCGTCGTATATATGTATATATATATATATATATATATATATATATATATATATATATATGCATGTGTGTGTTAGTGTGTCTGTGTTTGTCCCCCTAGCATTGTTTGACAACCGGGCTGTTGTGTTTATGTCCCCGTTACTTCGCGGTTCGGCAAAAGAGACCGATAAAATAAGTACTGGCTTATAAAAGAATAAGTCCCGGGTCGAGTTGCTCCAGCATGGCCGCAGTCAAATGACTGAAACAAGTAAAAGATAAAAGATAAAGATAGAAGATAAATAAACATTATTTGTCCGACGGAGAACTTGACTCCAAACGTCTGTTTTTCGCCTCTCCATCTTATATTAACTTATCAAAATTTCTAAAATTCAGCTATTGATTCTTGTATACAAAAACCAATACGAAGTTCCTTGGATTCATTTTTTATATACACTTCATTGCCACTACACTTTATCCCTCACTATTTCTTACGCTCTCCCTAACACTGTATCGCCAGCGCCGCTTCTTTTTCCCATATAAATAACATCAATGAGAATATAACAAACGGATATGAATATTGAACAAATACAATAAAATATAGCATCCGCTAACTAATAACTGATGAATAATTAACTATCATTATTGTAACATTATTTAATAGCTAATGAGGTTCTTAATCATTAAATTTCTTTGGCATCCGTCCAACTTTTGATATTCATTGTGTAACATTGTATCATGTCGCTATTTATTGTTTTATAACTGGTCAATCAATGGCTTACTGAGTTTTATGGTGGCGAGTATTACGGTGCGTGTGGAATAAATTCGGACAGAATAAATGAGGCAAGGAATTTTTTTCAAGTACAGCATGTTACCAGGTTTATTATGATTGTTGAGTATTTAGTTATTTTCAGTTATGCATAGCCTGCAACTTTGTGTACCCTTTCTGCCTTGCCTGCATATTTTGAGAATATCTCAGCTGCTGTCTTGTGCAGTAGCATCTTCTTTCAAATTCTAAATATATTCGGTGAGTTATATATTCCGTCTTTTAAAGATGAAGCTATAGTTGAAATTTCGACATATATTTATATATATATATATATATATATGTATATATATATAGGTGCAAGAGTGGCTGTGTGGCAAGTAGCTTGCTTACCAACTACATGGTTCCGGGTTCAGTCCTACTGCGTGGCACCTTGGGTAAGTGTCTTGCACTATAGCCTCTGGTCGACAAAAGCCATGTGAGTGGATTTGGTAGATGGGAACTGAAAGAAGCCCGTTGTATATATGTATATATTCGTATATATATATATATGTATATTTAAGTGTGTTTATGTTTGTGTTTGTCCCCCCAACATCGATTGACAACCGATGGTGGTGTGTTTACGTCTCCGTAACTTAGCGGTTCGGCAAAAGAGACCGATAGTATAAGTACTAGCATCCTAAGAATAAGTCTGGGGTGGATTTGCTCGAAATAAGGCGGTGCTCCAGTATATGGCCGTAGTCAAGTGACTGAAGAAGTAAAAGAGAGTATATAATATTATATATATATAAATTATATATATATATAATATATATATATATATATATAATATATAGTATAATATATATATATATATATATTATATATGTATATATATGCATTGAACTATATATACATATATAATTATTATATATATATATATATATATATATATATATATACTTTATGTTAAGCAGCAGAAAATTCAACAAAATCTGATTACTCTGAGTTTCTGTTGCCGTTCATCAGAACAGAGTTTTTTTGTTGAATTTTCTGCTGCTTAAAATAAAGCATATTACTCTACACTGGTATTTGAGTACTCTTTTTTCCACCTGGTTTCACATTTATGTGTTTACTCGGTATATATATATATATATATATATATATATATATACTATATAGTATATATATATAATATTATATATTATATACATATACATATATACATAATATATATATATATATAGGATTGATTTCTTTCAGTTTCCGTTTTTCCAAGAGACACCAAAGGCTTTCGTCGGCCCGAGGCTATCGAAGACATTTGCTAAAAGTGCTATGCAGTGGAACTGAACTTGGAACCACGCGGCTGGGAAGCAAACTTCTGGCCATAAAGGCACGTCGGCACTTATATATTATAAATATATGCATATGTCTGTGTGAGACCGTATGTATGTATTTATGTACATTCGCGACGGACGTCTTTCTGCTTTCATTTAACATGTCTATACACACGGCTTTTGTCAAACCCAGGCTGTGTTAGAAGACATTGCGTAGCAGGACTAAACTCCGAAGCACTAGTTTTGAAGTTTGCTTTACAACCAAACACACATCCTATCACCGAAATACACACACACACACACACACACACACACACACACACACCCACACACACCATATATATATAATATTCTATATATATATATATATATAATATAAAACGCATCACACACATATTTGTGTGTGTGTGGTGTGTGTATCTTGACTAATTTCAACGAACTGACTGAAAATATAATTGACACTCGAGGCTGAAATTGCAGTCATTTGACGCTTGCGATCTTTAAGAGTATAGTATATGATTTTAAAATATAATTGCATTACAATAGAGATGGAATAATCTAACTTGCATTCGTTTCTCTGAAAGGACCAAATGTTACTAGTGTTAATTAGTATGTTTTCAAACGTGAATTACTAAGTTTAGCCTGTAATTGTCTCACAATAACTTTTGGATGCGTGGGTTTCACGTGATGTTGCCCCACTAATGAAATAGATATCTGCTGGCAATTTTTTTTTTCTTTCTTTTTGTTGCCATTAGAAGATTTAAAAAATTATTGTACGCCGAAATTAAGTAGAATTCGTGATATCTCTGATTAGCGACTCAAAACGCATCCCAACGTCTGCATTCAATTCAATACATTTACATATACATACATACATACCTATATATATATATTGTTTCCATTTTTTATGCTATAAACAAATAATACGCTCTCACATGAAACGCATATAAGGCAACACGCACCAAGGCATTGACCTATCGACACACACACACACATATATATATATATATATATATATATATATATATATGCACACATACGTATATATACACTCACACACAGACACACACAAACATACATATGTAGTTAAACAATTAAAGAGACAGACAGATAGATAGATAGATAGATAGATAGATAGATAGATAGATAGATAGATAGATAGATAGATAGATAGATAGATAGATAGATATAGATAGATAGATCGATAGATGATAGATAGATAGATAGATAGATAGAAGATAGATAAGAAGATAGGTAGACAGAAAGATAGATACATTTATACATACTTATATACACGTATATATATATATATATTTCTTTTTTTTTTTAAAAAAATATTATATTTTTTTTCAAAACATATTTTTATTTATTTATATATAGATATATATTATATATATATATATATACATAGTACTTATATATATTTATATAGATATATACATATTTTGTTATGTATATATATGTATATATGTGTTTATATTACATGCACTCACACACATATATATGTACATGTACACACACACACGCACACATATTTATCTGAGGTATGCATTCATAATACTCTTATACATACATGTATATATAGACACACGCTGACACATGCACAGTCCAAGCCATAAAAAAATCTATTTACATTTAAAATGATACCAAATATCTCTTTAAATGCTAAATAGATTTCCGACACGTCATACTGTGGTTTTGCACATCTAGTAGACTAGAGACGACACAGTCTGTTTGTATTGCTGTTGTGCGTAACCTTCGCCATCGCCTCCGTCATCTCTTGCAGAACCAGGAACCATTACCTTCTTTATCTCCACTATCAACCCAATGGTTGCAACAGCCATTGCCAACACCGCCAACAATAACAAGATTCCTCCTAATTTTGCAGCAAGGCCAGTAATTTTTAGAAGGAACGATGAGTTGTTTACATCGAACCTGGTCGAATCGTTAACACAGTGAGCAAAATTCAGCTCTGAATATAACTGTGGGTCTTGGGAGGCTTTTCGGTATTGTAGCTCCATACAAAATCTATCATGTCCACAAAATGTTTCATGTTTCGTTCGCAATCAACACCTATCGTACTTTACCACGAAGGTAACGGCGCGCTATGAATGAACGTCACTACAACGTACCTTGTATTCTGTCCCACTGCATTCGGGAAACGCTTTGCAGGCTAATCCATGGAGAACCATCTTTTACCTCTCACCTTGTTTCGCTTTTATCCTTCAAGACAAGAACACACATTCGTATATCTTACAACCGCCGAGGAAAACAACATGGCTCAACAAACCGGTCAGAGCTTCTTCTAATTATCCTTCTGCGGACATGTGAATGCTTGTTCTGCTTTGAGACACAGCGAAGTTAAATGACCATCTTAGGTCTTCTACCTATACTTTTGCGGGCATTTAAATGTCTGCTCTGTTCAGGGAAATACAAATTTAATTTAGCACCTTGTTCTTTCCTGGGTGTATTCCTGGACTAAGAAGTTCTATACTCTGTGACATATCGCTCTCATGCTTTTCGTTTCCGTTTCTCCCGAATGCAAAACTCTTATTCCATGATACTTCCTCGATAGCCACCCTATCAAAATATAGTTAAAATTTTGATGTGTACGTGTACGCTGAAGTTAGCAAAACAGAATTTTATTCTCTTTCGAAATGTGTTTGCGCTATTGTCATTTTTTTTATTGGTTGTCAATTTTAAACAAATTCTGGTTTAATTTCTTGAAGATATTTTTCCTTCGGGAATAGTACCACTGATAGCGCTATTGTGGCTATAACGTGATACCAATAGTGAAGAGAAAGAAGCCATCTTTTATAACTAGTAAAGAAATGTTTACAAAATCCAAAATATTAATACATTAAGGGCGAACCATATTTTTTTCACTTCAAGGTAAATGTGCGAGAGGACAGTGAACCATTCCGAATTCAACTTTCAGTAATATATTCCACAAGTACCATTTTTTTAATGAAGTTGTGCATGATAAATTCAAATCCTCCAAGGAGATGTATGTTGACATGCCTGTTTGCCTGCAAACCTAATAATAATAATAATAATAATAATAAAATAAATAATAATAATAATAATAATGATAATAATAATAATAACAACAAAAACAACACTAATAATAATATTAATATTAATAATATTTATAATAATAATAATAATAATAATGATAATAATAATAATAACAACAAAAACAACACTAATAATAATATTAATATTAATAATATTTATAATAATAATAATAATAATAATGATGATGATAATAATAATAATAATAATAATAATGATGATGATAATAATAATAATAATGATGATGATCATAATGACAACAATAATAATAATACCAACAACAAAAACAAGAACAACGAAAACAACACCATAATAATAATATTAAC
>NW_021829769.1:0-5952 GCF_006345805.1 Octopus sinensis | reverse complement strand
CAGATAAACGGATTAAGTCGATTCATTCGACCGCAGTGCGTAACTGGTTCTTAATTTGTCGACCCCGAAAGGGTGAAAGGCAAAGTCGACCTCGGCGGAATTTGAACTCAGAACGTAACGACAGACGAAAACCTATTTCTATTTCTTTACTACCCACAAGGGGCTAAACACAGAGGGGACAAACAAGGACAGACAAACGGATTAAGTTGATTACATCGACCACCAGTGCGTAACTGGTACTTATTTAATCGGCGAGCTGGCAGAAACGTTAGCACGTCGGGCGAAATGCTTAGCGGTATTTCGTCTGCCGTTACGTTGTGAGTTCAAATTCCGCCGAGGTCGACTTTACCTTTCATCCTTTCGGGGTCGATAAATTAAGTACCAGTTACGCACTGGGGTCGATGTAATCGACTTAATACCTATGTCTGTCCTTGTTTGTCCCTTCTATGTTTAGCCCCTTGTGGGTAATAAAGAAATGGGTACTTATTTAATCGACCCAGAAAGGATGAAGGGCAAAGTCGACCTCGGCGGAATTTGAACTCAGAACGTAACGACAGACGAAATACCGCTAAGCATTTCGCCCGGTGTGCTAACATTTCAGCTAGCTCGCTGCCTTAGTCATAGCGAGCATACAAAAATACTTTAACTCCCTCAGTTTTTTAAAGACGTGCTGCTATTATTATAGAATCATGTGATTCGAGTTCTACTGTTCGGAAACAAACAAAAATAAATCATTATATGAATGATTTGGCAGAGATGTAGTTGCTATTTCCAGCATGTGGCTGGAGTGGCTGGTACTGTGGCTGGAGTGGCTGGTAGGCGCAGGAGTGGCTGTGTGGTAAGTAGCTTGTTTACCAACCACATGGTTCCGGGTTCAGTCCCACTGCGCGGCACCTTGGGCAAGTGTCTTCTACTATAGCCTCGGGCCGACCAAAGCCTTGTGAGTGGATTTGGTAGAAGGAAACTGAAAAGAAGCCCGTCGTATATATGTATATATATATATATGTGTGTGTGTGTTTATGTGTCTGTGTTTGTCCCCCTAGCATTGCTTGACAACCAATGCTGGTGTGTTTATGTCCCTGTTACTTAGCGGTTCGGCAAAAAGAGACCGATAGAATAAGTACTGGGCTTACAAAGAATAAGTCCCGGGGTCGAGTTGCTCGACTAAAGGCGGTGCTCCAGCATGGCCGCAGTCAAATGACTGAAACAAGTAAAAGAGTAAAAGAGAGAAAAGAGTATGTCATGATATCATGTAGAGGCCGCCTTCAATGGCACGCATTCGGATAAGTTGTTGTGCTGTCATTTTTGTTGCTGTTGTTGTTGTTACTTAGCCTCGGGTCGATATCTGATTCGAAAGACTTATAATCGAAAACATTCCAAGCATGACCATCTGGTATTTTTTTCAGAAATCAAATGTGCGTTTGCCCTTTTATGGCGGTAAGTAGGTAGGGGTGATTCCAAAGAGATTTGCTTACTATTACTATTTCTAACAATTCAAGGGGCCCGCATACATGTTCCTGTATTCGCCCGTGCATATATATATATATATATATATATATATATACATATACAAACACGCGCATACATACATACATACATACATACATACATACATACATACATATATATATATATATATACATATATACATATATATATACATATATATACACACACACATACATATATACATACATACATACACACATACATACATATACATACATACATACATATATACATATATACATACATACATACATACATACATACATACATACATGCATACATACAGGCATGCATACATACACACATACACACATACACACATACACACACACGCACACACAAACACACACGCATACACACACACACAACACACACACACAGACATATATATATATATATATATATATATATATACACACATATATAAACTACTCCCATTACAGTCGCCATATTCTTGGCTTCATACTACCAACATTCCGAAGAGATAAAAAAGTATTATGGACATTCTCGAAATGTCAGTTTTATCTTCTCTCTCTCTCTCTCTCTCTCTCTCTCTCTCTCCCGCCATCCCTCTGTGTGTGCGTGCTCGCGTGTATGTGTGTGTGGTGTGTGTGTGTGTGTGTGTACGTGCGCACATATGGAAAAAAAAAAGACAAAAGGAAATGACAGCAACCTTATGGAAATTTCTCTAACCCCCCACGATAAATCATTGTTATTCTGCAAAGGTCTGGTAGATGCATATCAACCATAATATCTCTTAAATCACAGAATATCGCATCTAGTAGAAAACCCTTAATACAAAATTGTTTGGCGCTCTGAGTATAACCAAAGCACTTTTGTTCATGGTTCTGCTCGATCAGGACAGGTGGAAGCAGATATTGTCCGTTGCACCCATTTTTAACCATCTTCTTGACTCCAGTCATTAGACTGCGGCCATGCTGGATCGCACCGCTTTGAAGAATGTTTTTTGTCGAATGAATGAATCGACGCCATTACTTATTTTTCGTTAAGATGAATCGGTTGGTTCTTTTTACCGAATTCGCCAAGTTGCGGGCGTAAACACACCACAACATGGTTGTGGAGCGGTTGATCCGATCAACGAACAGCTGCCTGCTCGTGAAATTAACGCGTGAGTGGCTGAGCACTCCACAGACACGTGCACCCTTAACGTTAGTTCTCGGGGGATATTCAGCGTGACGCAGAGAGTGACAAGGCCGGCGCCCTTTTGAAATACGGGTACAACAGAAACAGGAAGTAAGAGTGAGAGAAAGTTGTGGTGAAAGAGTACAGCAGGGATCACCACCATCCCCTGCCGGAGCCTCGTGGAGCTTTTAGGTGTTTTCGCTGAATAAACACTCACAACGCCCGGTCTGGGAATCGAAACCGCGATCCTATGACCGCGAGTCCGCTGCCCTAACCACTGGGCCATTGCGCCTCCAATTGATCAGGACTAATCTGTGGCTAATCACCCAGAACATTCACACAAAAGTCAGCTTGATCAGCAAGGAAAACGTGGAATTTATTCTGTTTAATGCACGTTTTTAACGCCACGTTAAGATATTGTCCGTTGCACCCATTTTTAACCATCTTCTTGACTCCAGTCATTAGACTGCGGCCATGCTGGATCACCGCTTTGAAGAATGTTTTTGTCGAATGAATCGACGCCAGTACTTATTTTTCGTTAAGCTTGGTTTCTTTTTACCGAATCGCCAAGTTGCGGGACGTAAACACACCAACATTGGTTGTGGAGCGGTGGTCTGTCGTTACGTTCTGAATTCAAATTCCGCCGAGGTCGACTTTGCCTTTCATCCTTTCGGGGTCGATTAAATAAGTACCAGTTATGCACTGGGGTCAATATAATCGACTTAATCCGTTTGTCTGTCCTTGTTTGCCCCCTCTGTGTTTAAGCCCCTTGTGGGTAGTAAAGAAATATGTATTTCGTCTGCCGCTACATTCTGTGTTCAAATTCCGCTGAGGTCGACTTTGCTTTTCATCCTTTTGGGGTCGTTTTAATAAGTACCAGTTACGCACTGGGGTCGATATAATCGACTTAATCTGTTTGTCTGTCCTTGTTTGTCCCCTCTGTGGGTAGTAAAGAAATATGTATTTCGTCTGCCGCTACATTCTGTGTTCAAATTCCGCTGAGGTCGACTTTGCTTTTCATCCTTTTGGGGTCGTTTAAATAAGTACCAGTTATGCACTGGGGTCGATCGAATCGACTAAATCCCTTCCCCAAAATTTGAGGTTTTGTGCTTCTCGTAGAAGAATTATTATTTTAGTTTCATTATACTGAGTTCAAATTCCGCCGAGGTCAGCTTAGCTTTTTATCCTTTCGATGATGGAGCAGTGGGGGTCGATGTAATTGACTATCCCACTCCCCCAAAATTACAGACCTTGTGCCTTTTGTAGAGAGGATTAAGGAAGCATCTGGGATCTTTTCGGTTTGAACGGCAGTTTTTAATATAATTTCTAGGTAACTAAAAAATTCTAAACTTCGTATACTGGTAGAATGTGTTTATAAAACATCTTTTTCTCATGGCTTTATTGAGAAAATTCTGTAGTTTGTAAGATATTTGGTCTTTAATTTCTTGCATTTCAGCAATTTCAACCAATCAATGACCGTCTATTGAGGTGAAAACATTCTGTGCCGTATGAAAATGTCCCTCGTTTAAGAAACGGCAGTTTTTCTAGCGGTGTCATATGAAATTGTCACCCATAATTATGACCCTAGAATCGATCTATTGCATTTCAATCTATTTTAGATTTAGGATTAGTTAGGGTTAGGGTTAGGGGTGGGGGGAAGGGTATCTTTTTTTCTTCACAAATGTAAATAAACCCAATCTGTTTCTTAAACGAGGGACATATTCATACGACACAGAATGTTTTTTACCTCAATAGACGTCAGTGAGTGGTTGAAATTGCAGAAATTGAAGAAAAAACAACAACAAATATCTTACAAACTATAGAATTTTCTCAATAAAGCCAAGAGAAAAAGATGTTTTATTAACACATTCTACCAGTATACGAAGTTTAAAATTTTTTAGTTACCTAGAAATTATGTTAAAAACTGCCGTTCAAACCGAAAAGATCCAGGATCTTTTATATATTCCACAGGTCCCTTCCTGGGGCTCTCTAAACGTACCGTAATAAGCTGTCTCGGCGATCTTTCGTCTCTAGTAGACCTTTCCGTCGATTTCCGTAAAAAATTTCAGTTATCTCTCTCTTTCATACATTACTCTGTCTCTTCACACACACTAACAGAAGCGCTTCACTTACACAACATACTGTCTGTCTCCCACACCCCATCAAACACACACACACCCAAAAGTCCATCAATGCTCCCATGCACGGTAACTTCAAAAGAACTTCCCTCGTCATACAATCGCTTTCTCTTAGTCTCTTTCGCTCTCATTACTTCAAAAGTTCCCGCAAGCCCATATGTAAAAAAAAAAAAAAAATTTTTACGGAAATCGACGGAAAGGTCTACCAGAGACGAAAGATTGCCGCTGTGTC
The DNA here is from genome assembly GCF_006345805.1 of Octopus sinensis. Lineage (NCBI taxonomy): Eukaryota > Metazoa > Mollusca > Cephalopoda > Octopoda > Octopodidae > Octopus > Octopus sinensis. The sequence continues at coordinate 930 of NW_021829769.1, read as the reverse complement.
TCTTTTAACAAAGCTCTGATAGTCATAAGTATTAAACTGCCTTTGTTCGCTGGTCCCATCGCTAATAAACAACACCAACCGGTGTTTAAAAGAGTTAACTACACAAAAATGTGTAATAGACAGAGGTAGGTGTGTCGTTAAAATAAATGTCTCGCGATTATAGTAAAAACAGCCAAAAAGATCACGCCATATAGTGTGAGCAGATTATACGCGCTGAACAGCGATTTTCATTGGTCGATTCTGAAGCGTGTAAAAAAAGCTTACATCAGCAGCAGTTGAGAAACTGAATGAGAGTGTGAGGTGTCGAGTGTTAGTAGTGGTGTGAGGTAATAAAATAGTTGAGAGGTTAGGATATGTGACGGAAAGTTTGAGTGGAAGAGAGGGAGGAAGAGGAAGAGGGGGAGGAGGAAGTGGAGTAAGGAAAACAAAAGGAGAGGTGGGGGGGCTGTTTATTTGTATGTAGCGGTGATGGTGGTGGTGGTGGTGGTGGTGGTGGTGGTTCTGGTGGTGGTGGTGGTAATGGAGATTGTTGTTGCTGTTGTGGTAGTGGTAGTGGTGATGGTGGTGGTGGTAGTGGTAGTGGTGGTAGTGGTGGTGGTGGTGGTAGTGGTGGTGGTAGTGGTAGTGGTGGTGGTGGTTCTGGTGGTTGTGGTGGTGGTAGTGGTAGTGGTGGTGGTGGTAGTGGTGGTGATGGTAGTGGTGGTGATGATAGTGGTGGTGGTGGTAGCGGTGGTGGTAGTGGTGGTGATGGTGGTGGTGGTGGTGGTGGGTGTGGTGTGTGTGGTGGTGGTGGTGGGTGTGGTGGTGGTGGTGGTGGTGATGGTGTGGTGGTGGTGGTGGTGGTGGTGATGTGGTGGTGGTGGTTGGTGGTAGTGGTGTGGTGGTGGTGGTATGGGTGGTGATGGATTGGGGTGATGATAGTGGTGGTGG
>NW_021829768.1:0-6245 GCF_006345805.1 Octopus sinensis | reverse complement strand
TTGTATATAATAATATTCAATAATTCGTTTTATTTTTCTTTGCAGAAATTGTCTCGGGGTTGGTGCCAGTTGGAAGAAAGATACCAATGGAGAAAATATATATATTATTATAGCATATATATATAATATATAGACACACACACAACTTCCTGGCTCCTGCCTCATTCATTTCAAAACATCAGATCAAATATTTAAAGATATTAACGATCGTTGCAAGGTAGTTCACTCAGGGACACAACTACCTCCTCCTGTCTGTTTCTCCCTTCCTTTCCCAGTCTTTCTCTTATATGATTTAAAAAAAAAAAATTCATCTTTCCTCCCCTCCTCATCACCTGTCCCTTATGTAAAAAAAAAGAGGGCCATTTGACGCAGACGAAAAAAAAAAAAAAAATTAAAACGTCTTAGCACCGTCTCGTTCTTTTTACAAGACATTTTTTGAAAGACAAAAAAATCTGAATCACAACAGAAAATAAGACAAGAACATTCTCCAAGCATTCATCATCACTGATATATATATATATATATATATATATATATATATATATAATATATTAAAACAAAGCACTCAGCAAAAATGGTATTAGCGTCATTATTGTTCGTCATGCGAACATCACTCCCAGAAAGAATTCCTTTTACATATGGGGATTCTAATAATATCAAAACAAGAATAAGATTTATAGTTAATTACAACAAAGCAACAGCAACATGAGTGAAAAAAAAAGACGATTTGTTCGAAAAGAAATCCAACGAAAATCCAATTTTTAACATACGAAATTGACCCACCTACAGAGAAAAATAATAATCAAAATTAAGATTCGAAACATAAAAAAATCTCTTATGAAATTTAAGATAGCCACAGAACAAAAAAAAAAAAATTTTTTAAATAATTATTTTGAAAGACAACACAAGATAGAATGTTTTTTTGTTATCAGAACTTTTATCATTTGCGGTCTTTTTACTTAAAAAAAAAAACCCCACCTGACAGAATGATTTACCACAGTGCAGCACAGAGACATTGATTTACCCCACACTGCGATGAAGAGAATGATTTACCACACAGTGCGATTTTATTTACAAACACTGACATAAGTTTGTATTATATATATACACACACACATATATATATATTATGTATGTATATATGCGTGTTGGAATTGATGTTTTGGCGGATTTTCAATTTGAGACGAACCACCTTACATTGCATAAGATTCATTCATGTTTTCATTCATAAATGTTATCTGACTTAGATGTGCTATCACACGCGCACGCGCATACATACACTTCCTATCCTAGTTTGACATTCAACGACCAGAACGTGTGGCGCATCCCTATGGTAACAAGAAAAAATATCCTCATATAAAATTTATAAAATGGCGGATATTTGTTTTTGGTGCTGGGGAGAAGAAAGGGCGTGGGGTAGAAGCCATCTTGTTCTAATACCATCTTTCCACATACACACACAACACACTGCAGACACCTGCTGGTGTGTTTAGTGTTGTGGTGTTCATCGCCGAAAACATTTCAGAATGCTTTATCAATCAATCAAACAAGCTTGTTTTTCTATCTCTTTTTTTTTTTAAACTTAGAATACGTGAAATTGTGATGGCAATTAGGGCAAAATAACAATTGAAGTATTTCCCGTATCAAATAACAAATCAGTATTCTCTCTCTCTCTCTCTCTCTCTCTCTCTCTCCCCATTTCTCTGTTCTCTGTTCTATTACTAGTTATTATTTATTCTAAGGTCAGTGGATTGGCACAATTATAAGGTGTATCCATTCCTTGCACCGAGTTCCAATCCCTGCTGTAGACCACTTCGGTATCGAAGGTTGACTGATGTAAAATTGACGGACCTTCCCAACCACATCCCACCAAGTCTACAGTGTTGCAGCCTGTAGAGTATTAATGGTATTTTTTTTTAATATGCCTCTATAAATAAATACACCATAGGCAAAACACACAAACTGGAACACATTTTACAAAATAATTATTACAATTTAGATTATTCATTAAATGAAAGGAATTTTTCATTTACAAAAAAATACAAAATCCATTTTCTTAATTCACATAACTTAAGTTTTGAAAATCAAAAAATGCACACACCTTTTGTAAAATGTATCATTCAAACACTTGAGTCTTTTTTTTTTCAACGTGCAATTTTGCTTGCGGGTGGAGACAAGAAAGCAAGCTAAATATGGCACCAGAAAATACTAGCTTAATAAATTGCAGAAATCCAGCTATACTTTAAATTCCTTAACTTTTCTCGTCGAAGTGTGTGACGTTGCGGTGGGATCGTTGGAATGAGTTAGTAATAATTAATATAAGCAGTAATATATACTATGAAGTTAATGAAACCAAATGAATGATGTGACAATATCAACTAGATATGAATAGTAAAAACTAAGGACATAATCTTCTGAGAAACTCTTCATTATCTTTATTTTCCTTTCCTTTGAAATACTGTTTTACACACGTTAGTATTTCTAATCTTAAATTGCATAATTAGCTCCAGACAAGGTAAACACTTCATGTGGATGGAGTCCTCAATTGATACAAACATGATTTATGCTATATCCTGGACCGCTGTGGCAACAGTTACTATGTCCGGTCTTTGTTGGATATCATCATCCATGTTTTTGTATTCGTCAAGTTTCATGTTGACCGAGCTATCAGGTCATAAAATGGACTGCATGGTTTATGAGGCTTAACACACAGACAACAATGCAGTAGTTGTTAGGCCTTCTGGTATTATCAACTGATACAAACGCATGATTTATGCTGTAGTTGTAGCCTCTGAAACTTTGCAGTAAACAAACTATTCCTAGATTTCAACCTCATCGTCTTAATTTCATTTACAGTATATATAATGTTATGGTTAACATTAAGACAAAGTTTTATGTCGATGGAGCTAAACACTTGATACGGCTGATAAAAATGAAACATTGGCGAAAACAACCTTGTAACTTGTACTGGGCTGCAATTCCACAGTTCTGGTGTGGTTGCACTATTGTTTATCAGTGGCAAATGCAATTTTGATGATAGTTATGGTCCAACATTAACTGATAATGACTTTCTCTCTTATTGGCCTTTCAGCCTGTTCTTTACAACATTGTCAGAAATTGATTAGTAAGATTTGGTTATCGTATAGCAACTTGTGACAGGCTATGTATCATAAATAGGATTTGGTTTAATTAATATCGCTTGGCATGAGAAAAAAGTTAAACATTTGTTGAACTAATATCTATAAATACTACAAAAAACGGGAGTGATATAAAAACAATGCTGAAATATCCATATTATAAACAAACATAACACATACAGAGAAATAAAAATACAAAATCAAACAAAAACACAACCAACTATCAAATCTCCACAATCTAAAATTAAAAACATACAAAAATTTAATTTATTGGAATAAAAAATATATATATATATAATACAAAAAAAAAGGGAAAATGAAAGGAATTGTATATATAAATACATATATCTGTCGCATATATAATATGTAATATCGGCATGGATAAGCCGGCAAGGGTGATGCTGAGGCTTCACCCAGTATTGTGCAAAGATAGAGAATGGCTGGATGGAATATAACATGTTTATATGCATTTATATATTATATATTATACATATGTATACATACTTTTTTTTTCAAATGTGTACATTTTGTAAATTTTTTCACAAGCGAAAAATGAAAAAAAAATCATACAAATATTAAAAAAAAAGAATCAATTTGTAAATAGTGTACATCGATATTAAAATTTAATTGAAAAATGTACTTCTTTTGTTTGTGTTTTTATTTAGCTTTTCGTTTTCATCGTATTTTTAGTCCTAATAAAAAATAAGATGTCACAAAAAATGAAAATTTTTGGTTGGATTCATCATCATCATTAACGTCCGCTTTCCATGCTGGCATGGGTTGGACGATTTGACTGAGGACTGGCGAACCAGATGGCTGCACCAGGCTCCAATCTTGGATCTGGCAGAGTTTCTACAGCTGGATGCCCTTCCTAACACCAAGCACTCTGATAGTGTAGTGGGTGTTTTTACGTGCCACCAGCACGAGTGCCAGCCAGGTGATACAGGCGACGGCCACGAAAAATCGTTTTTTCTCTCGTTTTTTTTAAAAAAATATTTTTCAAAAATCAATTTAGAAAATTATTATGATTATGAGGAGGATTGGGGCTGAAAAATAATAGCAGCCCAATTTATATAAGGTAAAATTGGTAGCTTATAAAACGCTTTAGGCACGGTCGGTATCTGTAAGTGATTGTCATTCTAGCGCCCATATTTCCATGCTTCCATGGAAAATTAAGGCACACAGGCATGATCGCCTTATTGAGATAGCTTTTCTAAAAGTAAAAATATTTATAAATAGGGAATTGAGAGCGTTTTTGTATAAACTCGGCATAATTTAGAAGTAATCGATCGCTCCTTGGCGCTGTGACGGTTTTGATTTTCAAAATTTGTTTATAGAAACTGTTTTAAGTAATGATGTCTCCACGCTTTTACCATACCTCTTGAGAATAGAAAAATATATATATATAGTATGAGTTAACATCCTTTTATTTTATAAACAACTTTGTTCCAGACAAGGTCTGAGACCATTATTGCGTAAGGCAGTACTTTGCAAACTATCTGATGTGGCATACTCGCAGTTTTTTCTTCCAATGTGCCAGGGACCGGTAATATTTCTTAATAATATTAACTTATACCGGAAACTATATATATATATATTGTGAATATAATTTTTTTATCTTTTTTTATTTTGTAAACAATTACTACAGTATTACATAAGCATTTTATTAGCAATTTATAGCGTTTTTTTTTCTTTTTGGAAACTTAACACGTACCGGCAGCTGATGGCTTGCAGACCGGCACCGGTCAGCGGCCTACCAGTTTGAGTAGCGCTGGCGTAAGGGACTTTGAAAGAAGAAAGGCTTGATCCTACAAATTTGTAGATTAACAAAAAGTGAATATCAAAATTCCATAGGATGATAAGATGAGGGTAATGAAACGAGTTCCAGAGATCGAGAAGCTAGAGAATGAAAAATTCAATGGGCGGGAAGAATAAATGCAACCTGCTGCTAAATTATCAATTCTTGGCCATATTCTGCTCGCTCGGATAAGTTTCTCGCGACATGAAGTAAAGACTTCGTTGTAATAAGATACAACAGATACAACAAACGAATCTGCAGTGTAAGCATCAGCAATCAACACAACTCGCAGAATGGTTTTCATAGTTCTTTGAAAATCTTTTGGATGTTTAACTTGAATATTTATCCGTTCACTATTCAGGTTTCCCTCTGTACCAAACAAAACTTGAACACTGAAGCATCCCGTAACGGTTTCGAATATTGGGATAATCTCAAATAGCTCAGGCACCTATTCTTTCTACCCAACATCACCGTGACTGCAGCAATATTTGTACAAAAATTTGTCTTCCGCACGCCCGCGCTCGAGGTTAACCCATTTATACCCCTGATTGCGTTTTCGCAACGCAAAACCTGCTCGTACTTGTTTGGACATGACCTCGCCGGAAAGCATCTGATGACCATACAAAATGTCCAGTAGGTAGTCGACACCCGTAGCTAATAGTTGCATACTGTCCGTCTCTTCCAGAGTGTGAAAGCTTACCAAAACGTTTCATCTAAATACAGTAAACATTTTTTATGGGCATATATGGGTTAAAATCGAGCTCCCAGCGCAAAATAATATTTATGACTTCATTTTTTTCTACCCAACTGGTATTGTTTTTATTGCACACTCCTGAAAGGAATCGGAGAACTAATAAATACCATAACATTTAAATGGTATTGTTTCAAGAGAGGGTCATGATGTCATCTATAAAGCACGTCGCACTCGTTAATTTGTATTCCTTTGTTAGTCAGATCGTTAGATAAACTAACTATTTGACTTGCAATAAAAGAGTGAAATTAACCAATGCGTTTATATTATTATTGTTGTTGCGGCGGTGAGCTGGCAGAATCGTTAGCACGACGGGCGAAATGCTTGGCGGTATTTCGTCTGCCGTTACGTTCTGAGTTCAAATTCCGCCGAGGTCGACTTTGCCTTTCATCCTTTCGGGGTCGATAATAAAGTACCAGAGAAACACTGGCGTCGATATAATCAACTTAATCCGTTTGTCTGTCCTTGTTTGTCCTCTCTATGTTTAGCCCCTTGTGGGTAGTAAAGAAATAGGTATTTCGTCTGTCTAAATTCCGTCGATTTTGCTTTCTAATTAAGT
>NW_021829767.1:0-5946 GCF_006345805.1 Octopus sinensis | reverse complement strand
CACACACACCACACACACACATATACGATGTTTAACCCTCTCTTTCTATATTTATGTATATGATATATATGATGATTGCTGTGTCTTAACATATGAGTGTCGCCGCCTCTTGCTTGCTTGTTATCGATGTGATCACTGACTTGTCATCCGTGGTCACTCAGATGACTACAGAGTCCCGTTGCAACTCTGCATTGTTTAAAGTATAGGGGGCTGACGAAAGTTGCAACTTACCGTACGCTTCTAGCTGGATAGACTTACATAATTCATCACTCCTGCATTGTTATAGGACTTTCAGTGGACGGAAAAACAAAAGAGCTCACCATAAAGAGACATAAAGAGTGAAAACCGCTTGTACAACACAGTTCCACACTCTGAGGCTCCATGATTAGTATCTAAAGACAGGCCGAAGTGAGATGACCAGTAAGCATGTCAAACTGCAGGTTTTATGTCAATGTCCCCCTCCGAGAAGGGAAGTATGATAACAATTAGGAAACCATCACTCTCTGTGAATTTATTGCGGGTATGCTCAACAACCGAAGATATCATAAATATGTGAACTAATTACACATACATATAGGCACAGGAGTGGCTGTGTGGTAAGTAGCTTTCTTACCAATAACATGGTTCTGGGTTCAGTCCCACTGCATGGCACCTTGGGCAGGTGTCTTCTACTATAGCCTCGGGCCAACCAAAGCCTTGTGTGTGGATTTGGTAGACGGAAACTGAAAGAAGCCCGTTCGTATATACATATATGTGTGTGTGTATCTTTGTTCCCCCTACATTGCTTGACAACCGACGTTGGTGTGTTTACGTACCCGTAACTCAGCGGTTCAGCAAAAGAGACTGATAGAATAAGTACTAGCTTACTAAGAATAATTCCTGGGGTCGATTTGATCGACTAAAGGCGGTGCTCCACCAGCATGGCCGCAGCCAAATGACTGAAAAAAATCATTGGACTGTGGCTATGTCGGTGCACCACCTTAAATTGTTTAATCGAACAAATTGATACCAGTGCTTATTTTTAAGCTGGGCATTCATTCTATCAGGATCTTTTGCCGATCGTCTAAGTTAGGGAGAGGTAAACAGATCAATACTTATTGTCAAGCGGAGGCGATATTAGATAGAAGCAAGTACAAAACCTCACACAAATATATACCTACATATACATACACACATGCGCACACATATATGCATATACTTCTGGCTTCCACGAAGTTTCCACTTATAAAATTCACTCACAATATAGTGGCCGGTCGAGGGCTGCTAAAGTTAAAGAAATTTGCCTAAGGTACTGCGCAGTGGGACTGAACTTGAAACTATACAGTTGCAAAGCCTGCTACTTAACGACATAACCAGACCTGTGAATCTATTCTTAGGGGAAGACTTCAAAATACAGATTTCTTTTTTAACAAGCCTAGTATGTCGTAACAAATCCAATACCTTTTCATTTATTTCATTTTAAACACTGTTTACGCCTATTTTATGGATCTCTGTTTATTTCGAGCCACAACGCCTAGGCTCGGGTGCCCTAAAATGTACGAATTACATGTCAAATTTCAATCAAATCATTTTTATCATTTTTTGAAGGGATTCACAGGATTGTGTGGCCCATTGCTGAAGACATAAAATATATGTAAAAGGAAAACAAGAAAAGAAAACAAAAAGGTGGTTACCGTTGATTTACCTTTCACCATAGGGGGTTGATGAAGTCTGACATGTGGCTACAGAACAACCATAACAACAACCTGTGTTTCCAAATATACCATTTATGGAACAGCATGGTTCAGCTTTTCCAGATTGATTTGCCTCTGACATTCCACATGAAGTCAATCATTACGGGTGACCCCACTCCTGCTGTGTGTTTCAGGAATTTTCATGAGCATCACATTTATATTATCTGACACGGGAAAATTAGATCCTTGGATAAAACCCACTACTACTACTACTACTACTACTACTACTACTACTACTACTACTACTAAAAGTTGTTGCATTAGTTCACTGTCATTTCAACTGATATGTGGGATGTACATTTTATAATAAAAGTTATATTCGGTACAATTGTCGTAGGTAAATTAAAACTACCATTTTTTTCTTCAAAATCACTCAACAAGCATGAAAAGATACTTGATTCAACATAACTTATTTGACATTAGAATAAACTTATAATTTCTATACATGTTTTTACTGAATGTCTGTAGAAAGCACCGCCATGATTTGTAAGTGAAAGAGTGAAGCAAATAGGAAATACCATCTGGCAATGTTAAAAAGCGCATTGAATTGGAATTATATTTTATTCATGAAACCACATTTCGATAAAAGTATATAAAACTTTGAATTTTTAAAGAATTTTCTACACAGTCGACACTTTAATAATTGCTTTCGTTTAATAAAATTTACATATTTCAAACTAATTAATAGGCATATTTCTTTATTTTATCACTAACGTAGGCAGAATTACACAAGCAAATAGAAACAGGGAATGAGGTTGTGAACGATGTTTTCTAGTGGTGAAATGGCACGGATAAATACAGATTAGAAGTTTCGCATATACTCGGCTCACTTCTATGTTCATCGTTGGTTTCACTCAATATCAGAGACTAAATTCTGTTGAAAATTAACATATTTTTCACTGAGTTATGAATATCAAAAGTGTTCAACAAAAGAGTACAAGAATTTGTACTCTTTAATATAGAGCGATTGTCATAGCAGAGGTTGAGTAAAGCAGGTAAATGCCTATCAAGACACCTGTATTATCGGTTGTTTTGCTGTTCACTCTCAGTTCATTTCTCATGGAGCAAACCCATAAAAACACCGTTCTATGGTTCTGGATAGACAGTATGTTTTCCTAGCCAAAGACCGTACAATACTTAGAATATGCTCTAATATCTAGTGAATCATCGCGACAGTTTCAACTTTTTTCCATTGTTGGTAACCTTTAAGATCGTTGTTTTAATTCAACCCCAGATCATAGTATGATGAAACACACCTGCGACTAGTTGCATTTTAGCGGGGCCATCTTATCTCCCTACACATATGCAGGCTTACATTATTTGATATACCTTTTTCTTATGTTAAATGACAAATTGTGATTTGAGGTTTTGGATGCTTTTCCCACAGTTAGCTGCTTCTAAATAGCAATGGAAACATAAAATACCGTGCAAATCTTTGGAAGGTGTAGTACGTTCGTGTCACATACTTATAAAAAGAGGTCTTTGGGATTTGATTTTTATACAATCCTGCATTAATTAGTCACAATTTGCAAACACGAACTTGTAAGAAGTATCAATCTTTTGAAAATCTCGAGATTTATAATTATATTAAATTTAACACGATGTAACCTTTAAAATATATTACACTTGTTTTACTATACTAAGTGCAAAATGGGCAGAATACATACAAAGACTTTGTAGATATAAAAACTGCTTCAATAGAAGTTTATTGTTGTGCACCTTCAGAAGGTAACTATAAGTATATGATACAAAGAATATTTATGGCTTTGTCCATGATGCAAATAAAAACGGCTATTTAAATATATCCTTTGTCTAAGTAATACTAATGCATTTATGTAAAATAATTCTCACTCCATCGGGAAATTTAGGGTTCAAAATATTTAACGTTATATAAGATTGACAGGTTCTGATGTTTCGCGTCACAAATTGTTGTTGGTATGTGTTTATATGCCTTGATAACATTGGTTTAAAAGCCAGTGGGAATATTGCTTACTTTTACAAGATATTTAAATATAAATCACTTTAGGGCTTCAGGCAAAATCTGTAGATTGTATACATATATATGATTAAAAGTAGGCCTATGCATATATGTTAATTGCATTGTTTATATCGGTCTGTCAATATAATTTTATCTATCTATCAATCTACCTTGGCAAATAGACATAAACACAACGAGAGAAATGCACATACGAAAACACACAGACACACACACACACACACACACACGCACGCACAAACACATATGCGTACGTGCTTGTATGTGCGAGTGTGCATGTGTGTTTTTGTAAGTATGTGTACAAATAAGAAAGTGAAGTACTCAAGATATGTTTGTTAGTGATTTATAAACCGTTGTATTGATGGAGTAAAATGTCAGATATATTCAAATTAATATATCCACACACACACACACATATATATATATATATATATATGTATATATATATATGCATATATATATATGTATATATATATATATATATAAAATATTATTCGAGACAAAACCACTATTTTGCAAAACAAACAAGGAAAGACTTAATCAATACATAAAATTTTAATAAATAGTCAAAAAAACCGCCACTACAATCGTTTCTTGTCTTGATCGACAATCTTCAGTGGACTTCCAATAATTCAGTGTCAAATTTGACACTGAATTATTGGAAGTCCACCTGAAGATTGTCGATCAAGACAAGAAACGATTGTAGTGGCGGTTTTTTACTATTTATTAAAATTTTATGTATTGATTAAGTCTTTCCTTGTTGGTTTTGCAAAATAGTGGTTTTGTCTCGAATAATATTTTATAATATTTTACTATAAAATCGATTTAATCCTAAATCTGATTTTTTCCCGTAAATTTGGATTATTCCCTAATATTTATTATTTATATATTATATATATATATATATATATTATATATATATATGGTATCCTCTCGGTAGGAAACACGGATGCGGTCGGTCAGTGGCGTCGAACTCCCTTGTTGACCAGGTGCCACGTATCAGGCGTGGTTTCACATACTAGTGTAGCACAGACAACGGTGGTGCCCCAGCATGGCCGCAGCTTTCGGGCTTGAACATTTTTAAGGATTTAAGGATTCATATATATATATGTGTATGTATGTATCTGTGAACATGTTTGTGTGTGTGATCGCCCTTTTGTGTGCGAGTATATGTGTATGCGGGTGTACTGCGATTAATTCGTTCTCACTTACCTTAAGTACACACACGCACGCGTTCAGACACAATCCAACATACACGGTCACACACACACACACACACACATACACACGCACACACCTTTAGGTATGATCAGATGTACCTTGTGATTTAGTATGTAAACATTTTCGTACCTTCAGTTTAACATATGGTTAAGTATGATAGTATGATTACCTGTGTTTCGTAATGTATTTGCGTTCTGTACATTCAACACACACATAAACAAAACACGCACACACATACACATACACATACACAAACTAACACTAACACACACACACTCACACACTAAGAAAAATTACTCACAAACGCACAAACATTATTTATATATAAATATACATAATGTGGAAAGTAAACTAATATCTGTGTCATATTTACAAATGGAATATATAGAAAAATGTGTTTGTACCTGCATGTCTGTCTGTCTGTCTGTCTGTATGCTCATCAATGTATGTATCCATTTATCCAGTAATATATATATATATATATATATACATACACACACACACACACACACACACACACATATATATACATTTATATCTATATTATATATATATGTGTATGTATGTATATATATATATATAAATATATAAATATATATATACATATAATTATATGAAAATATTTATATGTATATGTATATTATATATATGTATATATGTATATATGTATGTGTGTATATATATATATACATATATATATATATACAGAATCTATAAATATATAAATTCAGTATTCAATATATTCTTATTCAATATATTCACCTAAAGATTTATATATATATATATATATATATATATACACATGTATATATATATTTATTTATATTATTATATATGCATGTATATATATGTTTATATATTATATATATATATATATATATATTATATATATATATATATAATATATGTATATATATAGATATAGATATATGTATAGGTAAGATATTTATATATAGATTATAGATATAGACAATATATATATATATATATAAAATA
>NW_021829766.1:5000-6023 GCF_006345805.1 Octopus sinensis | reverse complement strand
TATGGTTAATCTCGGTAGTGATGGTCATGTACATGATTGCAGTGCAGTGACCTCATCACACGTATATAAAGAATTATTACACTCGGTTCCAGGCAGAAGATCAAAAACTGCAATCCCCGCGAAAATTGATCCCGTGATAAATGTGTCCCCGGCTTATTTGCTTTACAAACTCCAACATTAGCTCTAATGCTTCTATAAGAATATTAATTATAAAAGGCGGCTACGGAATTAATTAATTAATATGTCTTTCATTAGATATCAGAAGAGATTTTAATTCATACGCATATACTCAAGGGGACAAGCAATTCAAAATGTATCACGCGTTGACCCATCGATCCTACTTACCCAGTGGCTCATCATATCGCGTTGGTCAACCTTGGGTCTAGGCGCAACCTATGATTCAGAATGCTTCACAGTAAACTCATGAGACTAAAACACACACACACGTGTGTGAGAGAGAGAGAGAGTGTGTGTGTGTGTGTATGTGTGTGTGTGTGTGTGGTCAAGAATTATAAGATATTGGTGCAGAAGAACAGCGACTGTGTTAAATGAGAATGATGAGGCCATGAATAGAGCCTCCGCTATTGTCACGATAGACATCGTATACACACAGGTAAGATATTAATAAAACTCTGGCCTTTAAAGACTACTATGGCGATCTTTAGGCAATGGCCGAATATAATTATAATTAAAACTTCGATATATTAATCTTCCAAGCGTAATGAAGACGTCGAATGATTATTAACGGTTGACCTTTTCAAAAGTAGTTTAGCTGTCATTTTGGGAAAACAGACAGAAATTATTAGCATGATACAACTGAAATATATATATATACATATATATATATATCTATATATCTATATATCTATATGTGTGTGTGTGTGTGTGTGTGTGTGTGTGTGTGGTGAGTGTGTGTGTGTGTGTGAGTGTGTGTGTATACATGTGTGTGTATTCATTTCTACAATTCTATATGATGTTTATCATATATATACACAGACATGCAAACAAACATACATGCAAACA
>NW_021829765.1:0-2500 GCF_006345805.1 Octopus sinensis | reverse complement strand
TGAGGAAGGGGGATACCGAGAACGCAAGAAGGCTTTTTGAGGACGATGTATGGCAAGAGTATGAAGACGGTAGCTACGCGGTGTTCGATTTTGAACTTATGGGCTCTTTGAGGAGCAAGTGTAATGAACTACGTATAAATTGTTTTTCAGCGTATATGAAGGATGATATGATAGAGAGGTATGAAAGAGAAATGAAGGGTGAGGTAAAAGACTTTGGAATTGGATAGGAAACGGAAAAGGTAAGTGATGCTGGCGGAGGGGGCCGTTAACATCGCTTTCATATTATCATTTTTTTCATTTAACATTCATTTACTCAATTTTAATCACATTGTTTTATATCCCCCATGTCTTGTAATGTTCCCTCTTCGTAGCCCCTAGTGGGTAATAAAGAAATGGGGCTTCCAAAAAATACTAGAAAACACTTGCCTAAAATGCCGTACATAGGGATTGAAACCTAAACCATGTGTTTACGAAGTTCGCTTCTTAACCACTCATTCATACCTATATATTTATTTATGACCAGCCATTAAATACACAATGCTAGCTTAATTTATAGCTGCTTTGTAAGCAGCTGATCTATGCTGTAGGTTGTTGTAGGAAAGTAGGATCATGTTCTCGCAGGAGCGGTCAAGAAATTCTTTTTTACCTTTAACACACAATGAGGTACTATATATATATATATACTTGAGTATATTATATCTGTCATAAGTATTTTTTGCTACCATGGAAATGTAGCCATAAAAATTATAATTCAACTTTTATCATTTATCTTGGTGCTTATACAAATTGATGAAATGAATATCAATTTTGTAAAGATTGATTTAAACAAAGCCAATTTCTCATCTGTATATTTGCGATAAATATGAAGTAATTTATTTAAATTTTATCAACATAATTGCACTGTACTCCATCGAAAACCCCTCTCTGCAATCTACCAAAATTTCATTTTCAACAAATGGATTTTTCAGAAACTTATCATTGCCTGCCACCAAGCCTTGTGTGTACACTCATCTTGCATCACTTATGTTAATTACCAATGAATCTATCGTTTACTCTCTTTGTGAAGCTCTCTATACGATATATAAAGTGAGTGGAGATTCAACCAACTAGCCAACCAATCAACATTTATATCGGCTATTAAATGTGTGTGCATGCGCGCGCTATTAAATTTGTGTGTGCGTATATCAAATATACGGAAACCGCTACTAAAACCAACTTTCTCTGTACGAAGCTTTTCAGACACACGTAACACGTGTGTCTGAAAAGCTGTAACGAGTGAACAAAATAAACTGTAACACAATAAGAAAACTTCTTCCCAAACGTTCGAGTCACTCTACTTTTTTAAGAAATGTTTTATACAATCGAGAATTTTTAATTTCAGAAAATCATTCTCAAATGCAATATATAAGTTTATATATTTATATATATTATATATTATATATATATATATATATATATATATATATATATATATATTTAAATAATGAGGGAGAGATAAATTAATATTAATTTTAATATCAATTTATTAAAACCAGTAGTCTAGCATACAAAAAATCTGAGAAGTCAGAGAAAAATTCTAATATATGTGTATATTGGCAGGGCTGGACTGCTAGGTAGTCGGCGTATGCTAGAAACAGATCATCAACGATCAAACTACAAAGGAAATTCTCTAGAGGAAAATCAGCCAGCGAACACCAGAACCAAATTTGGCGGGCAGGACAGATGAAAATTTATATAAAAAACCAGAATTTCCTCTAGAGAATTTCCTTTGTAGTTTGATCGTTGATGATCTGTTTCTAGCATACGGCCGACTACTTAGCAGTCCAGCCCTGCCAATATACATATATATATATATATATAATATATATAATTATATATATATATATATATATATATATATATATATATATATATATAAATGTATACACACACACACACAAATATACGCCTGAGTGTATCAAGTATTTGAAATGTATCTAAAAAATAGTGCTAAGAGGAGATATCTGTAAATAGCTGAGGTGAGAATGCACTATTAGATACATGAGGCACAACTACACAAAATTTCGCTTCTATGATATTATAATTAACTCCCTTGCTTGTTGAGTTTAGATTTTCAAATAACTCCAGAGGCAGATTTTGTCCATCAAATGCAGACATGATCTGATTCAATCGAAGCAACTTTCAATCATTATATAAATATCCCGGATGTTTCACACATACAGGAAAAGAACGAGAGGATTAGGTAGGTAGGTAGGTAGGTAGGTAGATAGACAGACAGATAGATAGATAGATAGATCGATAGATAGATAGATAGATAGATAGATAGATAGACAGACAGACTATAGACAGATAGATAGATATATATCTATAGACAGACATACAGACAGACAGACAAACAGACAGACAGACAGACAGACAGACAGACAGCAGACAGATAGATAGATGATAGATTTGAATGAGGTTTTTTAATTTTTAATTTGTGTGAGTGTGGTGGTGTGTG
>NW_021829764.1:0-5928 GCF_006345805.1 Octopus sinensis | reverse complement strand
ATATCCTCAGACGTTTCATGTAATATATATATACATATGGCGCGCGATACCACGTACACCAATACAAAACGTTCACACCTTTAAAACCATAACGGCACTCCACGCCATCTAGTGGCAGAACTGGCTGCAACAACATTAAAACATTACAAAGTTAAGCATCGTCATGATCGGCATCGAAGCAGCCATTTATCAAAAGGTCTTCCAATTCCCTGACCGCTCCTCCTATGAACACAGAACACCTCTTTCTTCATTCTTAACCGTTTTACAATATCACTTGTATCTCTGAAACTTCCCCACGTGGTACAACACATCATCCCCCCCACATACACACACTTTCTATCCCACATTTTCTCCCTTTCCACCTTTCATATATGTGTGTGTGTGTGTGTGTGAGTTTGTGTGTGTGTAATATATATCTATATATATTATATATATGTATCTATGTTAAGTTTATCTATATATAAGTATATATGTGTGTATATATACACATATGGGTATATATATATATACATGTACGTTATATGTACATATATATGATACATATACTTATATATATGTATGTTATTATATATATATAGATATATATATATATATACATACATATATATATATACGTATATATGTATATATACTCATATAAGTGTTTAATATATATATATATACATAATATGTATAATATAATATGTATATATAGATATATATATATACTCGTATATATATATATATTATATATATAATCTTATATGCATGTAGAAATTCATATGTGTATACATGTATACGTGTGTGAATGTGTGTGAATGTGTGTATGTGTGTGTGTGTGTGTGCGCGTGTGTGTATGTGTGTGTGTGTGTGTGTGTGTGTGTGTGTGTGTGTGTGTGCTCAAATGAATTTGAATTTCAACTCCGAATTTTTCATCCGGAGGTTCACTCCGAATTCCTTTGAGCACTACTACGTGTATTCTTCTATGCTTAAGAGATCTGACTTTTACAAGTAGATTGTATAGATGTATGTACATGTATAGTGGTGGTTGTGGCGGTGGCGGTGGTTGTGATGGTTGTGGGGATTGTGTTGTTTGTGGTGGTAGTGGCAGCGGCGGCGGCGGCGGTGGTGGTGGTGGTGGTAGTGATGATTGGGGTGGTGATAGTTGTGGTGGCGCTGACGATGCTGTTGAACTCGCTGTCCAATGGCTGTAGTAGCAGAGGTGTTCTAATGATAGTGGTATCGATGGTTGTGGTGAGAATTCTGATGCTTTGGTTATAGCGCTGATGGTAATGTGGGCTAGCGCATGCACGCACGTGTGTGTGTATGTGTGTGTGTGTGTGTGTGTGTCAAAAATACTGAAGGACATTTACGACAATAAAACGGAAAGGACGAAACATGGCATGCAAAATCGATTTGATCGGCCAACATTTTTTCCTGTCATTACGATTTAGACACCTGAAACCAAGTTGGTATCCTTCATCTGGGAAGCAACAGTGTTCCAGCAAAGCAAAGCGAACACACTTCGAAAGACTAAAAACACTCGGGACATTTAATCATATTCTTCTGTCTGAAAACAATCAAGATGAAAAGGAAAGTCTGGTTCAAACCCGACAACAAACAGATCCAGCGTATAAACAACGAAGTGATTTTCAAGTTAAGACAGAAGTGAGCAGGGAAAATATTAGTCAACGTATCATACTGGTTTCTAATTTTGGCTCAATGCCAGCAATATTGGGGGAGAGGTAAGTCGATTACATCAACACCAGTGTATAACTGCTATTTATTTTATCGACCCTGAAAGTATGAAAGTCAACGACGACCTCGGCGGAAAATCTTGGAAGACTTTTGTCTTGGTACAACCTGTTGAGAAGAATCACAGTGGAAGATATCATCCAGAATTCTTGCCTTTTATATATTTAGTAGAGAGACTTGTTCAATAGTGTCATGTTTAAACACTCCAAAACTGTTTTGTAGTAGACTAAAAATAAACTCCCAAATTATTCTTCTGTCATGACGAGCAAGTTATTGAATCGGTTTCACGGAATGGACTTGTTTTGGCAATCTCTTATTTCACGGTGCCAGTCAACCGGAACTAAAACTTTGACAACAAGAAATTATAAAACTGACACGAAATGTACAATAAAAATAGAAGAAACATGATTTCTTTTTGTCTGTTGTGATGTGTGAGGTTTTGTGTATGTGTGTGTGAGAGTGTGTGAGTGTGTGTGAGAGAGATAGTGTGTGTGTGGAGTGTTTAAGTGTGAGTTCGAGCAAGAAAACGCAGACTGATTCGAAACATGTTCAACCCGTGCCAGCATAGGAAAAAAATTGACTTTAATGATGATGTCGATGATGATGATGATGATAAGGAGGAGGAAGGGGAGGAGGATGTTGATTATGATGATGATGGTGGTGATGTTACGAGGGTGAAGATGGTGGTGATAATGATGATGACAATGATGATGATGATGAAGAAGAAGAAGAAGAAGAAGAAGAAGAAGAAGAAGAAGAAGAAGAAGAAGAAGAAGAAGAAGAAGAAGAAGAAGAAGAAGAAGAAGAAGAAGAAGAAGAAGAAGAAGATCATGATGATAACAAAGACGGTGATGATGATGATGATGATGATAAACGTGCACTGGAAATGGATTAAGTGAAATGAAATACAAAAATGTTTGCAAAAATACGAAATCCTTAAAGTTTAATTGAATAATTATTTTAAGTTAAGTACATTTGATTTAATTACTAAATTGAAATTAATATAGAGACAAGTAGAAATAGACAGACAGACAGATAGATAGATAGATAGATAGATAGATAGATAGATAGATAGATAGATAGATAGATAGATAGATAGATAGATAGATAGATAGATAGACAGACAGACAGATAGAGAGAGAGATAGGCAGACAGAGAGATAGACAGACAGATAGATAGATAGATAGATAGATAGATAGATAGATAGATAGATAGATAGATAGATAGATGGATGGATGGATGGATGGATGGATGGTGTGATGGATGGATGGATGGATGAATAGGTGGAGAGAGAGACAGAAAGGGAAAATAATATAATATACACTGAGACAAATAGATAATAAAGAAAGATAGAGTTAGAGAGAGGGGGAGAAAGGAAGGGAGACAGAGAGAGAGAGAGATAGTTACGTGTGTATGTATGTATAAAGTTAACTTTAATACGTCAAGTAAACGTAATATTTGTATTATTTACAACGCAATAATAATTGAAGTGCATCCACCACCACCACCAAAGCAATACAAAAGCATTTGGTTCGGAGTATAAACGAACACAAATTCACCGTTCCTTCATCTTTGTGGAACTAATCTCTTCCGAACCACATCCACGTTCGAAAGCCCTCTCGCTCTACCTTCCTCGCATTTTTATTTCAGTTTCTGAACCCTTGTTACTTGGTGGCTAATGAAGAGATGCTGACCGGTATTTCTTCCGACTTTGCCTACCGCCATTCGGGGTCGCTAAAACAAGTACTAGTTGAGCACTGGCGATCAATACAATCAACGTACTCTTCCCCGAAATTGCTGGCCTTGTGCTAAAATTGGAAACCATTGTCCTCCTCATTTAAGGTGCTCATGCTAATAGAGAAATTACTATTATTAGTATTATTATTATAATTATTATTATTATTATTATTATTATTATTATTATATTATTATTATTATTATTATTATTATTATTGAGCAGTGCATCCCATCAAAGTGACACTGGGGTAAAATATATGAAGCTCAATATATCTATCTATCATGACTATCCGTCTGATAAGGGTACACCAGGCACATGCATCACAACCATATCTGCGCGACATGGTGATCTCAAGATAAACAGCACATGACCTTGCAGGTGGGGCCCAGAAATATCTTCTGGTCGAGTAGCCCATCCTGCTCAAAAGGTCCCAGAATAAGGATTGTTTAAGGATGTTGAACGAACCACCCATGTTTCTAAAGGTGAATTATCCAAGCCTCCAGGAATTCCTTTCAACACAAGGTTATGATGCTCCCCCACTACTTCTGCTTGTGAGCAGAGATGCACATATCGTCAGCTACTAAGGGACATGGTCAACCGGTTAAGGTCAAACAACTGACAAGCAAGTCTGTGGTATTGAGCAGAATATTTGCCGTAGGCAATCTTTTATACCAAGACAAAACAATGTACATGATAACACTTCCAATCAGTTAAGATCAGAAGCCACAAGAGACACTGCCTGGCACTGCATCAGGGCATTCTATTATTATTATTATTGTTGTTGTTGTCGTTTTTCTTGTTATCATCCGACTTCAAGGATGTCTTTGGTTTGTCTTACCAATTCATTCATTTAACCAAAAGTCTAAACTGGAAGCGCTATCGCTTAAACCGCTCCCCTGCCACATCTCGCTATCTCTGCATCTCTTTCTGTCTTCACATCGTCTGTCTCTCTGTATTTCCTCTACTTCTTTCTCGTTAAGAAAACAGGCAGGATGAGGTCGTTCTGCTCTCTGACAGAGAAACATACATGAATACACATCCTCACCCAGAGTCGGGCTCACAGGAACTCACACATACAAATACACACAAACAAGCGAACACGCTGACAAACGTATACACACATCTATCTATCTATCTATCTATCTATCTAATCTATCTATCTATCTATCTATCTATCTATCTATCTATCTATTTATCTATCTATCTGTCTGTCCATCTATCTGGGACGAGTGGCGGGCAAGAACGTATGGTGGACTTCAGTGCCTACCTTAACAGCCTACCACGACTCTCGACAAGAGAGGCAGGGCGCTGCGAAGGAGCCATCACGGCTGCGGAAGTGCAGGATGCGATGGCAGAACGCTCGAGGGACAAATCGCCGGGTTTGGATGGTCTACCCTACGAGCTTTACAGTTGTATGCCAGACTTGTTTGGAGACGTCTTGGCAGCGGTATACTGCAACTGGCAGAAAAACGGGAGCATTCCTAGTTCTGTGAGCCGAGGATCCGTAACACTGCTGAAGAAAGATCTAAACAAGGGAAATGTAATAGATAACTTTAGGCCCATCATTCTGCTTAATGCAGACTTGAAAATTTTGGCCAAGGTGTTTTTACTTGTTTCAGTCATTTGACTGCGGCCATACTGGAGCACCGCCTTTTAGTCGAGCAAATCGACCCCGGGACTTATTCTTTTGTAAGCCCAGTACTTATTCTATCGGTGTCTTTTGCCGAACCGCTAAGTGACGGGGACGTAAACACACCAGCATCGGTTGTCAAGCAATGCTAGGAGGACAAACACAGACACACAAACACACACACATGCATATATATATATATATATACATATATACGACAGACCTCTTTCAGTTTCCGTCTACGAAATCCACTCACAAGGCATTGGTTGGCCTGGGGCTATAGCAGAAGACACTTGCCCAAGATGCACGCAGTGGGACTGAACCGGAACCCATGGTTGATAAGCAAGCTACTTTACCACACAGCCACTCCTGCGCCTTATAATATATCATATACGATACATATATATATATATATATTTACGTATATACATATATAAATATATATATATATATATATACACACATATTTATACACTTATATGTGTGTGTGTGTATTCTATAATTCCGCTTTAATATGGCGGTATCAACAGCCAGTTTCTAGAACTCGATACATACATACATACATACATACATACATACATACATACATACATACATACATACATACATACATACATAGTCATGTCTACGCACGCACATTCCCACACTTGCGCACATACGCATATGCAGACGAATACATAGAAATCACGCAGCTATAAACATACAGAAAATCCACCTCCACCATCCTGCTCTCCACCTGACTCTTTCCTCTCCTCCATTCCTCCACACCCATTCACTTCAAATATACGTAATTTACCAAAACATACAAAAATATGATTGACAACTT
>NW_021829763.1:0-5000 GCF_006345805.1 Octopus sinensis | reverse complement strand
AAATCGCCGACAATGAGCCGTACATTGGCGAAAATGAACGAAAATTGACGAAGGACAAAGCTTTTATTTATCGTACACATACAATCAAACTTAACATCCCTCCACAACCATATTATTTCCTTTTTCTATACACACACACCCCTTTCTCTCCCTCTCTCTCCCCCTCTCTCTCTCTCTCTCTCTCTCTCTCTCTCTCTCATCTCACTCCCTTTTTTTCTCTCTCTCCTTCTGACAACACCAATTAAGGTAATGTTATTTAGCTGTTTGTCTAGCACCAATATCGATAAGAGGATGTCGGTAGCCTTATCATTGCCATTACTGTTACAATTATTATTATTATTATTATTATTGTTGTTGTTTTGTTAAGGTGGTGAGCTGGTGGAATCGTTAAGTACGCCGGGCGAAATGCTGAGAGGCATTTCGTCTTTCTTTACCTTCTGAGTTCAAATTCCATCGAGTTCCACTGTGCCTTTTACACTTTAGGGGGTGGAGATGGGGTTTAGATAAAACAAGTACCAGTTGAGTACTGGCTGGGGTCGATGTAATCGACTACCCTATTGCCCAAATTTTAGGCTTTGTGCCTATAGTAGAAAGGATCATTATTATAAGTAGTAGTAGTAGTAGTAGTAGTGATAATAGTAATAATATAAATGACAATAGTTACCTTTCTTTACGTTATGAGATCGACTCTCACCATGGCCGATGTTTTTCATTCTTCTAGACGCGAGAAAATAATAAGCCGCTGAGTAATGAATCGATTCTTAAGATTGTAAACTCCGAATAAACTAAATTTGTGACCCTAGATCTACGGTGGAAACCATGTCAAAATCATGTCAGGGAAATGCCTTGTGGAATGTGTTTTTATTAATCATTTTAGGTTAAAGAGTGATAACAACTCAAAAGAACAAGAACAAATGTCGAAAGACATCTGGTTTAACATTCCAACGGCCTGGGTTTTAATCAACCCCAAAAGAATGAAAGACAAAGTTGATAGCTGTGGGATTGGATCTCAGAGTATAAAGAATCAAAATG
The DNA here is from genome assembly GCF_006345805.1 of Octopus sinensis. Taxonomy (NCBI): domain Eukaryota; kingdom Metazoa; phylum Mollusca; class Cephalopoda; order Octopoda; family Octopodidae; genus Octopus; species Octopus sinensis. Next base: position 3,968 of record NW_021829763.1, on the reverse strand, counting down.
AATGTTGTTTAGAATTCTATCCGACACTCAAATGCGACCGCCGATGCGCAATATAAAACACACGAAATTAGGATTCTCAGAAAATATACTCAATTTTTTTCCCAAACAAATAGTAAACGGTGCGAGTTTTAGGTTTTTTTTTTCTTTTTACAGTAATCTCTCTCTATATAAACGGCAGTTTGTCTGTGCGTGTTTCTGTGTGTCTGTTTGCTTGTACCCTCACCCTGACCACGGCTTTCAACCGATTCTGATGAAACTTGACACACACATAGCCCAATGTCATAATTCAAAACTAACGCAGCGAAAATTTTGAAAAGTTCCCCCAGTTCTGAAAAAAATCGATAAATTCGACATGGGGTCGAGAATCAGAAACACAAACCGCAAACTGTCTAGGGGACGCAACTCCACCTTTTTTAACTAAAAAAAAATTTACCATAATTTTTTTCCATTTTTTTGCTATTTTTTGGCTATAACTCTCTAAAAATGCTTTATAGTTATTTCCCTTACAAACCTGAGCAACGCCGGGCGATACTGCTAGTAATTAATAAAACTGTGTATTAATTTTCATAATAGCGATTTTCAAATTTTAGCACGAGGCCAGCAGCTTCGGGGGGTAAGGAGTGAGTCGATTACTGGTACTTATTTTATTGACGCCGAAATGTTGAACGTAAAGTCGACCTCAGCGGAATTTGAACTCAGAACGTAGAAACGGGCGAAATTCCGCTAAGCATTTGCTCGACGTACTTACACATTTTCATAATATCAAATGTGTAAGACCTGTATTGTGGCGAGTTGGAAGATTCGTTAGCGCGCTAGGCAAAATGTTTTGCGACATTTCATCTGGATCTGAGTTCAAATTCCGTCGAGGTCGACTTTACCTTTTATCCTTTGCCGAGGTCGACTTTGCCTTTCATCCTCTCGGATCGGTAAACTGAATATAATAGACTTATCTCCTACCGTGCCCACTGAAATTGCTGGTTTTGTGCCAAAATTTGAAACAGTTAATGTATAAGAGCTTCAGGCGGTGGGTTTGATAGAATCGTTAAGGACAAAATGCTAGCAGTATTTCTTCCATTGCTATATGTTCTGAATTTATACATTGCCGAGATCAACTTGGCATTTCGAGGTCGATGAAATATACAATTGGTCAAGTACTGCGGACAATGTAATCGACCATCTCCCTCTAAAATTGCTGGTTTTGTACAAATATTTGTACAATTATTGAAACAATAATTTGTTAGCTGGCATAATCGCTAGCGCGTCAGTCATATTGCACAGCGGTATTTCTTCTGACTCGTTACGTTTTGAGAGTTAGAGATCCTTTACAAACAGGTATATAATTTTAGAATAAAAATAAATTATTATCATTTGAAATTTTAGCTTACGTCATAACGCATCCCCAGAAAACAGGTGAAGGTTCACCAAGAACGAATGCGCTGTCGGAACACTGGAAAAATTGCACTCAGTAAGCATTCATGTGGATATGTGGAAACCGAGTTCTAAATTGTTCCCATCATGTTATAGTGCGAAAGCTAAAAAAAAAAAATGAATAACAAAATAACAAAGAATAAAAAAAAGAGGTATTTTTTCATGAACAATTAAGTCGATAATTTATTCTGACACTTTTAGTTTAAATATCAAATTAGTGAAAATGTTTGTTTGTTCCTTCTCGAGCCACGCCTGGCTCATAAGGGCCGGTTTCCCGGTTTCCTTGGCGTACAGGTTCCCCACCTGGACGGGACGCTGGTCCGTCGCAGGTGAGCTACAAGATGCAGGAGGAAAGAATGAGAGAAAGTTGTGGCGAAAGAATCAGCAGAAGTTCGCCATTACCTTCTGCCGGAGTCGCGTGGAGCTTAGGTGTTTCGCTCATAAACATACACATAGCCCGGTCTGAGATTCGAACCTGCGAGTCCGCTGCTCTAACCACTAGGCATCCACTAGTGAAAATGTATATACGCAATACTTCAAGTACGTAACACGACCCGCCTTTTACCTAGAGTGCTAATAACAAATTTAGCTTATTAACATGAATAACCATTACCTGGCTTGTAATCTGGTGTGTCTATATCATGGTTACTTCTGCTTGAAAAACTAAGATACTACAATGACTATGTTTTTATGTGAAATGAAACCGGTGTGTAATAATTTTTCTGAAACACATGATAATGTATTTCGAAGCAATTTGATGATAGTAATGCAATTTAGAATAATTTGATAAATTACAATAAAGAAAGAATTGGGCATTTTCACATCATTTTTTTATTCTTTCTAAATATCGTAGCTTGCATGGGATATTTTTAACATGTTTTGCCTATACGTATGTATGTATATGTAAGTGTGTATGTGTGTAAATGTGTGAGTTTCTAAGAGTGTATGTGTGTGTGTAAGCGTGTGTTTGTTTCTGTGTGTGCTCACGCGTGTGTGTATGTGCCCACGTGTGACATGTGTGTGCGTGTATGTGTGCATTGTCTGTGTGTGTGTGTTGTGTGTAATATATATATATATATAGTATATATATATATATATATTATATATCGTATATATATATATACACACATGACACATATATACACAGACATGATTAGATATACATGAACATGTGTACAATATATATATGTTGTACATACGTGATACAAAGGGGTGATATATATGTATATACATATGCATATATAATTATATATATATTATATATATAGATATATATATATATATATATATATATATATAGATATAAGAGAAGAGGAGAGAGAGAGAGAGAGAGAGAGAGAGAGAGAGAGAAAATATACATACATACATAAACATATACATATGTATGTATGTGAGTGTGTAAATCTACTATTCACGCCAGGAAAATAATGAAATGAAACCAGAATCATTGCCAAATTCAAAAATATTATCCTCATCCGCACTTTCTCTCATTTACTCTCTACAGTTTTCTTATCTCTTTTACTCCTCCTACTCCCCCTTCTCTTTCCTTCTCACTCTCTTTTTCGCTCTATCTCTTCCTCGGTCTCTCTCACTCGTCTCTTGTACTCATCTTTAACAATACCAAATTCTTGCCCTTACTTGTATGAGCAAACACATAGTTACAAACTGAATTGTACATACACACATACATATATACATACGTACACATACACAAATATATAGATAGGCGCAGGAGTGGGTGTGTGGTAAGTAGCTTGCTTACCATCCACATGGTTCCATGTTCAGTCCCACTGCGTGGCATCTTAGCTAAGTGTCTTCTACTAGAGCCTCAGTCCAACCAAAGTCTTGTGAGTAGATTTGGTAGATTGAAACAGAAAGAAGCACGTCGTATACATATATATATATATATATATATATATATAATATATATCTATATATATATATATGGCGTAGGAGTGGCTGTGCGGTAAGTAGCTTGCTTACCAGCCACATGGTTCCGGGTTCAGTCCCACTAAGTGTCACCTTATGGCAAGTGTCTTTTTACTATAGCCTCGGGCCGACAAATCCTTGTGTGTGGATTGGTAGACGGAAACTGAAAGAAGCCCGGTCGTATATATTGTATAATATATACGTTTGTGTGTATATGTTTTGTGTGTCTGTGGTTTTGTCCCCCCCGCACCACATCACTGAACACCGATGCTGGTGTGTTTAACGGTCCCCGTAACTTAGCGGTTCAGCAAAAGTGACCGATAGAATAGGTAATAGGCTTACAAAGAATAAGTCCTGGGGTCAATTTGCTCGACTGAAAGGCGGTGCTCCAGCATGGCCACAGTCAAGTGACTGAAACAAGTAAAAAAAGTTTTTAAAATGCATGTATTTATGTTGGTGTTTATCCACCCACCATCGCTTGACAACCGACGTATTTGTGTGTTTACGTCCCCGTAACATAGCAGTTCGACAAAAGAGACCAATGGAATAAGACTGATGGAATAAGTACTAGGCTTACAAAGAATAAGTGCTGTGATCGATTGGCTCGACTA
>NW_021829762.1:0-5662 GCF_006345805.1 Octopus sinensis | reverse complement strand
CTAGCTGTATGTGGCTGAGCATTAGCCTCATGGAAGAACACCTTTCGTCTTGAAACCAAAGATGGTCGTTTTTCTTCTAGTGCTGACTTAAGCCTCTCAAGCTGCTCGCAGTAGATCTCCTTTGTTATCATTTGCATTGTGTTCTTGAGCAAAGCACTTCATTTCACGTTGCTCTGCGATCACTTCTATACCTAACGCGTGGCACACAGTGCACCTGTTCAGATAATGTAGATTCCATGGAGAGATCGAATTAAAGTGCAGCATAAACATTTGGTCACGATAAACAAATATTTGGTGCAGGTCGTTCGGCAAAAAGCTGGACGTTCATACGCCGTCTTCGACCGAGAATCCCTCAATATATATATATATATATATATAGTATATATATATATATATATATATATATATATATATATATATATATTTATACAAAATTTAGAGGACTGACCACTAAAAGTGACAGCTTATATGCTAAACATAGACGTCAAATCGCCATTACCACGAAGAATGTGTTCTCAAGAAAAAAGTCTCAGCAAAAAACCAAAATGTGAAAATAAGCATGACAAATGAAAATATACGAAATAAAAAACGATTACCTATGTACTATTGGTTTCACTTGTTAATATTTACGTATATGGACACGCAAACATCTGCAAGATCATCAGCATAGTCTGTCGTTTACAAAACATAATTTCCAGAACAAGATACAGAACACTCAACCGAAATCCATCATGTATAAAGTTCTACAAATTATATTTAGGTGTATCTTTCAAATGCCATCACTTTGGCGCGCTGAGATCGGAAGCGGTTTGGTTTTTTGCTGAGATTTTTCTTGAGAACACATTCTTCGTGGTAATGGCGATTTGACGTCTACGTTTAGCATATAGGCTGTCCACTTTTAGTGATCAGTCCTCTAAATTGTGTATGTAAAACAATTTTTAATCTTCGGATTTTTTAAAATAGGCTAAGCCACTGGTTTTAATTGATTAATATCAATTTCTACCTTATTTAATTTTAAATATATATATATATATATATGTAGATATATAATATAATATATATATATAATATTATATATATATATATACATACATATACATATGTATATACATATATAAACATATGGATATATATATATATATAATATATATATATATATATATATATATATATACATACATACATACACACACACATACATATACATACGTATATATCGATCCAGGAAAAAAGTCACACGAAAAAATTCACGGAAAACATGTCACAGGGGTTTGTCCCAGGGGTTTGGTCCGAGGGGCTTTGTCGTCGTGGGGCTTTGGTCCGGATTCCATAAATTAATTGTGAAGTTTTTTTGTGACTTTATTACCGGTCACCATACATATATATATATATATATATATATATATTATAGATATACATAAGTAAATGTAAGCATAAGCTAGTTAGACAGGTCAATATATAAAGTCCCCAGAAACAGTTGTTGGATTTGTAATACTTTTCTTCAACCCCTTTACTTCTCGATATCTTTTATTTTCTGTGTAAGTCGGACCTTTTTGTAGGTAAGCATATTCTTTTATTCTTTTACTTGTTTCAATCACCTGACTGCGGCCATGCTGGAGCACCACCTTTAGTCAGGCATGTCGATTCCAGGACTTATTGTTTGTAAGCCTAGTACTTATTCTATCGGTTTCTTTATGCCGAACTGCTAAGTGACGGTGACGTAAACACACCAACATCGGTTGTCAAGCGATGGTTGGAGGGCAAACACAGAAACAAATAACAAATACACACACACACAACACACACACACACACACACAACACTATATATATATATATATATATATATATATATATATGGTTGTTGGTTGTTGGCATCCTTTTTGTCTCGGGAGACAATGGAGTTGCGCATAAAATAATCTAGTCCGGCTTTTACATCTCATGTCTCAATACATCTCCTGCTGTGGCTGTGTAGTCCTATCCTGGACAAACACTCCCTCTGGTAGGTGCCGCAAATGTAGCGAAGACTTTGCCTGGCTGGTTATAATGTCATAGATTCTTGTTGACGTCTTTTCTTGTCTTTCCATTTCTCCTCCTATGTATATATATATATATATATATAACAGATATATATATATTTTTTTTTATTTCATAAATTTAATATACTTTCTATATTGATCTAACTTGATTATCTCTACATTTATTTCTCTACACGCTTAAGTGTAAACCTCTTGAGCACTACTCAGTGTAGTCTATACAGTGAATATTGGATTCTCATCTATGAACTGTGTATATATATATCTTAGAGAGTGCATATATATATATACCCGCACACATATACACGCATATATATATATATATAGATATATATAATATATATATATATATATATATATATATATATATATACATATACATGTATATGTTTGTATTTTATAGTATATATATTATATATATCAGCCGAACGAAATTGCAAGGATGATCCCCGGTTCTTGACTGAAGATTAAAGACTTCGAATGACCCGTCCGTGTTTTTTCAATCGTCTTCTGGATGTTTGCGTTCTTGTCCCATTTTGTATATTTACAACACACACACCACACACACACACACACATATACATACATATATATATATATATATATATATCTATATAATATATATATATATATATATATATATATATATATGTATATATATATGTATATGTGTATATATGTACGTGTGCGGTTTCTATGTAATATTATTTAGTATATATATATATACTTTATATAATATATATTATTTATATACACATACATGTAATATATTATGTGTGTTTGCGCGTGTCTGTGTGTTTATACACATGGAGTAGGAGAGTTTGGGGAGGATGGTAAATGCAACGTGAAAATGTATAATGACTCAACGGAAGACCATCTATGCAGTCACGCAAATAGCTAAAAACAGCAGCCAAATTTCCCTCAAATTACACTGCACTTTCTTAAAAATTAGGGAGGATAGATTGGATGATACATTCCTGAATGCACTGACTTCGAGGTGGTCATGTTTGGAATGCCTTTCATCATAAGTCTGCAATCTGCTCAATCAAGGCTAACCTGAGGTTACACAACAACAGCAACCTCTATACATATCCAATCCATTCTAGGCCACCTGGAGGAATAGAAAACATATTGACGGCTGATAGACAGTGCCTCAGTCATTGTCAGAGGTAAGAAAGACTACGTGTATAGACACGTATATACACAAAGGGAAACATGAGAATTCCGCATCAAATGAACATCAAATGGAAAGAAAGAAAAAAGATATGAAGGAAATTTTAGAATTCCATAAAACTTCAATTTCTTTGAAGTTAATATCTTTGGAATTTTATCTTTGAGGCAAAAGAAATGTACGGAATTCAGGGATGTTGATTGAATGGTAGGAATAAATTTTAAATGATTTTAGAATTATAAGTTAAGTTATAGTTGAATCGCAAAGGTTTAGCCATTGAATTATGGTTTACATAAAAATATTTATTCCTCCGAACAAACAGACAGATGTATATACTAAGTATATACATATACGAATATTACATAAGATCTATAGTCACACAGGTCCACAGACATAGATGTATACGTATACATGCTTATAATTACATATATACGCATGCACAGATGCGTATAGTTACATGAATTAGAATATATAATACAAATATTTAAAAAAAAACTTGCACTTAAATAATATAAACAGATGGATAGAAAGATAGATAGAGAGAGAGGGAGGGAGTGACGAAGGCGAATAGATATATTTAGGTATACAAGTACATGTATAAAAATAAACACACGATATATATATTGTGTGTGTGTGTATGTATATGTTACATATATATATTATACATAAATATATATATATATATATATATATATATATATATATATATTTATGTATATATATACACACATAGTGATATTCAAATACATATTAGTAGATATCAGCACTATGTATGTATATATGCATGTATATACATTACACACACACACATATATATTCATACACATACTCATATACGTATACGTAGGACACACCACACCCTCACAAGTACAAGCAAACAAATACACAACTAAAATTGTATATTCAGGTTTTAATATATCTTCAGTTCTTTCAATATATATGTATATATGTATACGTATACACACACATACACACACACTCACACGCGCATACACACACGCACACACACATATATTTATAAATATACATGTATTTATATAGATATGTATATACATATATAAATATATATAACATATATATTATTGTATATATATATACATACATACATATATATATATGTGTGTGTATACATATTTATACATATATATGTAAGTATATGTATAACATATACATATACATATAGTACGTATATATGCATTATATATATATATATATTATTATATACATATCTATATAAAACATGTTATATATATATATATATATATATATATATAATATATATATATATATACTACATATGGAACACATACACGCATAGAGATATGTACATACAAGTATATATTCAACTTTAATGTCTTCTTTCATTATACATATATATATATATCTTTCGATAGATAGATAGATAGATAGATAGATGTGTGTGTATATATATATATATATATATATATATATATATAAAATATTATATATTATATATAGAATAGATACATATATATATACATATTATATATATGTGTGTGTGTGTGTGTGTGTACGTATATTTATACAGTAAATATATGCATTTATATATATATAGCGGTTTGTCTTTTATGAACGCTTCTATATATTCATTTAAGTATATGTATACATACATATTGAAGTATGTATACTTAGATATACTTTTCTCAAATACCCATAGACAAATGGATGGATGTACATGTCATATGTTATACTCTAAATTAAACAGGTGTATAATATAGAAAGATAAATAGATAAACACATAAATTCATACATACATACATACATACATACATAGATACATACATACATACACGCAAGTACATACACACATATACATGTATTATATACCTTATATATTGGAGAATATATACTCATTTGTCTACATGTATTGGAAATGTATATTTAAGCATGCATGTTTAAATGCGTATACATACTTCTGCGTAAATGAATACATTGAAGCGTGTATATAAAGAAACCGCTATTCATACACACGATATCACATGATATATTGACATACATATGTGTGTATATTATTTACGTTGATAAATTAATATCTGCGTATATGCATGCACGTATGTATATATGTTTACACACACACACGCAAACACACATGCACACACACATACGCACGTACACACATACACATACACAATTGTATATTTATGGATATCACGCACATTGTATTCATTCCGTGGTTTTATAGATATACATATTCTCCAAATTCAGAGCAGAAATATATATTCAGCTATTTGTGTGTATATATGCGTGTGTATATGTTCGTGTATGCGCGTAAAAAATATATATACACATATATATATATCTATATATAAATTAATATATAATATATATTATATATATACTATATATATAATAATAGATATATATATATATATATATATATATATATGTATGTATGTATGTATGTCTGTATGTATGTAGGTATGTATGTACATGCA
>NW_021829761.1:0-5000 GCF_006345805.1 Octopus sinensis | reverse complement strand
CACTCTGCACCCAAAACTGTGACAAACAGCAATAAGCCTCCAGCTAGGGCCAGAATATGTGGGCAGTAGCACAAAGGGTGCAGATCCTGGGATCCCTGAGCGTGTCCAGCAGAGGATAACTGATCACGGCTGGGAACTGGAGTGTAATACATTTGTGTCAAAATAATATATCCTCAAGAAAACAGAGCAAATTAATATAATCAATATTGTTAGAATAAAAAACACAAATCGTAATTAGTGAGTTGATGCAAATGAGAAAAATGTGAAAGATGAATTTATTTTCTAAAAAGTAATATATTTGCAGTATTTTATTCAGCAGGACATCTGTTTTATCATTGATATTGTTATTGATCAATATGAATAAGTATATGTTTAGTTAAGGTAGATTATTGAGAGAATGATTTAGCACAGATTACACAGTCATAAGAATCTTCTCCTGAATGAATATGTTTGTGTTTAGTTTATTATTTCTCTCTATGAAAGAATGACTTGTCACAGATGTCACAGTGATATGGTTTCTCTCCTGTATGAATGTATTTGTGATGAGTTCAATATTGTTCCACAGAGAATGATTTACCACTGATATCACAGTAATAGGGTTTCTCTCCCGTATCAATACATTTATGAGTATATACAGCAATACTATATATGAGTATATATTATCAAAATCGAAATCGAAATCGATCAACATCAATGGAAATTGTAGCTGTGATACCAGTGCCGTAGGCACGTAAGAGTACCATCCGAACGTGGCCTCCATGCTGGTGGCACGTAAAAAGCACCATCCGATCGTGGCCGTTTGCCAGCCTCGCTTGGCACCTGTGTCGGTGGCACGTAAAAAGTACTCACTACACTCACGGAGTGGTTGGCGTTAGGAAGGGCATCCAGCCGTAGAAACACTGCCAGATCAGACTGGGCTTCACAGACCCGAGTTGAACCGTCCAACCCATGCCAGCATGGAAAGCGGACGCTAAACAATGATGATGATGATAGCACCTTCTTGAGAGAATGATTTGCTGCAGATATCCCAGCGGTATAGTTTCTCTCTGGTATGAGTTAACTTATGATTAGTTAAGTATTTTCATTCACAGAATGATTGACTACAGATATCCCAGTGCCTCTTTATTTCTTCTTTTGCTGGTGTCTCAAATTTAGGTTAAATCAGTGTTTCTCAAAGGGGAGGCCTATGGGACGGTCGGACAAGTTGTTTTGAGAAAATTTGGTTTAAATGTTTGACAACTCCATTGGACGGGGAGCATTTTGCTCATATATATATATGGTTCTGGGTTCAGTCCCACTGCGTGGCACCTTGGACAAGTGTCTTCTACTGTAGCCTTGGGCCGACCAAAGCCTTGTGAGTGGATTTGGTAGACGGAAACTGAAAGAAGCCTGTCGTATATATGTATATATGTATTAAGGAGTGGCTGTGTGGTAAGCAGCTTGCTTACCAACCACATGGTTCCGGGTTCAGTCCCACTGCATGGCAGCTTGGGCAAGTGTATTCTACTGTAGCCTTGGGCCGACCAAAGCCTTTTGAGTGGATTTGGTAGACGGAAACTGAAAGAAGCCTGTCGTATATATGTATATATATATATATGTGCGTGTGTGTTTGTGTGTCTGTGTTTGTTCCCCTAGCATTGCTTGACAACCGATGCTGGTGTGTTTATGTCCCCGTCACTTAGCGATTCTGCAAAAGAGACCAATAAAATAAGTACTAGGCTTACAAAGGATAAGTCCCGGGGTCGAGTTGCTCGATTAAAGGCAGTGCTCCAGCATGGCCGCAGTTAAATGACTGAAACAAGTAAAAGAGTATATATGTCTGTGTGTGTGTGTATTTATATATATATATAATATATATATATATATATAGTAATTGTTCATTTTATTAATGTAAAAAAAGTAAATAAAAATGGGGGGGGTAAGTAGTAAAAGGATCAAAGGGACATAACAAAGGGACATAAACAATTCAACTTAGGCATTCTTTACTTTACAATCAATTGTCCTGATCAGAACGAAGAGAAAATGAAGAAAATATGTGGATGTGAGTGAAATGGAAGTTGAGACGATAATTTGGGACATCAGACGAATTGTTTCATATCTCCATCAGATTCTCAGGTGTAATTCCATTGAGAAAATAAGACCTTTGTTCACTTTCTGGTGGTGATCCCTAGTCTTATGCTGTGTAAAAAGTAAACTGCTTTTACTACTTATCTCCCCCTTAATTTTTATTTACTTTTTTATCTCATTAAACTGAACAATTACCACATTTTTGTCCATTTTTTCCGTCCTTGTTTTGTATACATTTGCTGCTTTCTTCCAAGGAATCTAAAGCTCTTAGCTTAGTTTTTCCTTGGGGCTGGCCAGATTGGAGCACCCTCAAGAATAATCGGTCGAAATTGCAAGGATAATCTGGTACTTGACTGAAGATAGAAAACTTCATATGACCCGTCCTTGTTTTCTTTGTATCGTCTGTCTGGATGTTTTGTTGTCCCTTTTTGTACCACCTAGGTGTCCGGATGTTTTGCATTCTTGTCCCATTTTCTATTTATATATATAATATATATATATATATAGTAATTGTTCATTTTATTAATGTAAAAAAGTAAATAAAAATGGGGGGGGTAAGTAGTAAAAGGATCAAAGGGACATAACAAAGGGACATAAACAATTCAACTTAGGCATTCTTTACTTTACAATCAATTGTCCTGATCAGAACGAAGAGAAAATGAAGAAAATATGTGGATGTGAGTGAAATGGAAGTTGAGACGATAATTTGGGACATCAGACGAATTGTTTCATATCTCCATCAGATTCTCAGGTGTAATTCCATTGAGAAAAATAAGACCTTTGTTCACTTTCTGGTGGTGATCGCTAGTCTTATGCTGTGTAAAAAGTAAACTGCTTTTACTACTTATCTCCCCCTTAATTTTTATTTACTTTTTTATGTCATTAAACTGAACAATTACCACATTTTCGTCCATTTTTTCCGTCCTTCTTTTGTATACATTTGCTGCTTTCTTCCGAGGAATCTAAAGCTCTTAGCTTAGTTTTTCCTTGGGGCTGGCCAGATTGGAGCACCCTCAAGAATAATCGGTCGAAATTGCAAGGATAATCTGGTACTTGACTGAAGATAGAAAACTTCACATGACCCGTCCTTGTTTTCTTTGTATCGTCTGTCTGGATGTTTTGTTGTCCCTTTTTGTACCACCTAGGTGTCCGGATGTTTTGCATTCTTGTCCCATTTTCTATTTATATATATATATATATATATATAACTTAGAATAACTTAGAAAGGTTTTGGCCAGTATTGGCCCAGGCCATGTCTAACTTAATAGCACCACCTGGCGAAGTCTTTCAGTTCAGGATTTGGGCACCAAGGCCCATTCGAGCAGAGAGTTATTGTTTGCGGAGACATATCCGGTTGTGGGTGGTTTGTCCGGTACTGTTTGAAGGAATTTGTCCAAAGACTTCTTGAATTTTGTGTGGTCAGTATCTTTTTTGACGTGTCCTGGTGTAATGTTGAAGAGAGCGGGTCCAATTGAGGTGAAATAGTTGTGCCGTATTGTCGTTATGTGATGCGATTTAGATTTTTGTTGTGGACGGATGGCACGTGGTCCAAGCCTTGGATGCATTTTGAAGGTGATGCCAACATCATTCGGACAGTACTGATGGAATATTTTCCACATCATACAGATAATGTAGCGTTCACGGCGTCGTTGGAGTGAATACAATTTCAGCTTCTCTAGTCTACCCCAGTAGTCAAGGTCTGACATGCCATCTATCTTTTTTGTGATTGACCTTTGGGGAGCTTCAATTCTCATAATATTTTGTTTTGTGTAAGGAGACCACAGTGGACAGCAGTATTCAACGTGGGGGTCAGGCAAAAGTGGAGAAGAGAAGGATAATAGCGTGGGAATCTCTCGACTGGAAGGTTCTGAGAATCCAGGAACACATTCTGCGGGCCATGTCAACTTTGCTGCTTATATGTGTAGCCCAGCTTATGTTGTTGTACACTGTTACTCCCAAGTCTCTTATGTTGTTGGATGCCATGAGAATTTCTCCAGAAGGAAGAGAGTATGGGAGTTTCAGAGCGTCCTCCCTTCCAAAGTGGATCAGTTCGACTTTGTCTTCATTTAGCAACATGTTATTCTTTTCCGCCCATTGGACAACAGCCAGTAGGTCTGACTGAAGGTTTATTCGGTCATCCACACCATTGATGACCTTCTGGAGCTGGGAATCATCAGCGAAGGTTCTGATGTTACTGTGTTTGATGGTGTCAGTAATATCATTTATGTAGATGATGAAGAGAAGTGGGCCCAACACAGTGCCTTGTGGGACACCACTGCTGACTTTGGCTGGGCTGGATTTGACTCCTTCGACTACAACATGTTGGGTTCTGTTAGCCAGGAAGCACTTGATCCACTGCAGCAGCTTTCCAGTGACACCAATATTGGACAGCTTTCTCAGAAGGATCTTATGATCAACCCTGTCAAAGGCCTTGCTGAAATCAAGGAAGATGACATCAGTGTTGGAACCCTCTCCCAAGGCTCTCAAAATGACTTCAAAATGTTGCAGTAGCTGCGTCAGGCAATCTCTCCCATTACGGAATCCATGCTGGTTGGAGTTCAGCATATTATGACTCTCAAGGAAGTGAGTCATACGCGATCTCAGCACTCTCTCAAATACCTTAATGATATGAGAGGTGAGTGAGATTGGACGGTAATTCACGGCAAGCGATTTGTTTCCTTTTTTGAAAACTGGGACAACAGACTGGGATAGAAGGTCTTCTGGTATATATCCAGCATCCAGTGAGTTCCGCCACAGATTGGCTCGAGTGGGTGCAAGTTGGTGTTGACACATCTTCAAGACACAAGCAGGGAACCTATCGGGACCTACTGCTGATTTATGCTTCATTTCCTTTATTGCTGCTAAGACATCAGGAGCACCAAAGGTTATGTCCGATAAAGTGTATTGGGGAGTAACATCACTGATACAGACCA
>NW_021829760.1:0-6000 GCF_006345805.1 Octopus sinensis | reverse complement strand
TATTATATATATATATATGTATGTGTGTGTGTTTGTGTGTCTGTGTTTGTCCCCCCTAGCATTGCTTGACAACCGATGCTGGTGTGTTTACGTCTCCGTCACTTAGCGGTTCGGCAAAAGAGACTGATAGAATAAGTACTGGGCTTACAAAGAATAAGTCCCGGGTGTCGATTTGCTCGACTAAAGGCAGTGCTTCAGCATGGCCGCAGTCAAATGACTGAAACAAGTAAAAGGGTAAAAGAGTAAAGAGAGCCCGTTTACCTGCGGACGGTTGATTTCTGTATTTATTATCAGTGTATTTTGGCGATTTAAATAAACAGGTAGACATATTTACTATGCCCTTTGATTAATTGTAATCCTTCAGCTATTTAATGCATTTTAGGGACCTGCAATCGCTTAATTTAGTGATTCCGTTATTATCAATATTTAAATTATTACAGGGTGGAGGCGCAATGGCCCAGTGGTTAGGGCAGCGGACTCGCGGTCGTAGGATCGCGGTTTCGATTCCCAGACCGGGCGTTGTGAGTGTTTATTGAGCGAAAACACCTAAAGTTCCACGCGGCCCCGGCAGGGGATGGTGGTGATCCCTGCTGTACTCTTTCACCACAACTTTCTCTCACTCTTTCTTCCTGTTTCTGTTGTACCTATATTTCAAAGGGCCGGCCTTGTCACTCTCTGTGTCACGCTGAATATCCCCGAGAACTACGTTAAAGGTACACGTGTCTGTGGAGTGCTCAGCCACTTACACGTTAATTTCACGAGCAGGCTGTTCTGTTGATCGCATCAACCGGAACCCTCGTCGTCGGAACCGACGGAGTGCTTCCAAATTATTACACTAGATAATAACAGATCAATAGTATCTTCACAAATTATTTTTTCGTGAATTATTTTTTCTCGTGAATTATTTGCTCCGTATTGAAGGCACATGGCTCAGTGGTTAGAGCGCCGAACTTACGATCGTGCGGTTGTGAGCTCGAATCCCAGTCCGGGCTGCGTGTTGTGTTCTTGAGCAAGGCACTTTATTTCACATTGCTCCAGTTAACTCAGCTGTAGAAATGAGTTGCGACGTCACTGGTGCCAAGCTGTAACGGCCCCTTTGCCTTTTCCTTGGATGACATCGGTGGCGTGGCGAGGGGAGGCTTGTATGCTTGGACGACTGCTGGTCTTCCATAAACAACTTGCCCGGACTTGTGCAATCACATGGTCATTCGTGACCGAAGGGGGTCTCCGATTGAAATATATATATATCTATATACTATATATATTATATATATACAAACAAACATATACACACACATATACATACATACAGACAGATATCTATATATATATATATATATATAATATATATTATATATATATATACACACACACTTAAATGCTACATGGACATATATACATATATATATAACAAACGTATACACACACATATACATACATCATACATACATACAACATATATATATATATATATATATATATATATATATATAATATACTTAAAATGATTTCATGGACATATATACACACATAAATACAAGCATCTACACACATACATACGTACATACATACTACATATAATTGTGTGTGTTTGTATGTACGTACATAAACACACAATACATAAATATACATATTTTTATACACATACACACACTCTAGTTTGTGTTCCTGAATGTGTATATGCTTATGTGTATATGCTTATGTGTATGTGTGTGCGCGTCTGTGTGTATATAGGTTTGTGTGTGTAAATGTGCGTTTGTGTGCGTGTTTAACCGCCACACTAGGACACATAAATCATATCTCGTTTAGTTATCACAGGCGATGAAATGAAACGAGATCGTACAATGCCTATCTATTTTCACCTTTCAAATCGTCGCCAATTATAATGGCCACGTCTCTCTTTCTCCTCCGCCATTTTCGCCCCACTTTCCACCTTCTTTTTCACCAACTCAGGTGGTATTCGCTGATCGTCCAACGTACCTCCTGCTCAGCCCAGCCCAGCGAACCTTCGTGTCGTCTTCATCGCCTTACTCCATACTGGATAACGTTACACTTCTACACAGACGGCTCGACGGGGTAAACGGTTGCTACGACAACGCCGCTGTCATTGTTGATATTGCTGTTGTTATTGGGTTGTTGTTGTTGTTGTTGTTGTTGTTCATGATGTTGTTACTGCTGTTTAACCTCAGGTCAGCCCCGTCCGAGCATATCTACGTTCAACGGTATTCCATTCTCGCCTCTGTTTTTCCTTTTTTTTAGTTTTCTTTTGTGAATGTGATGGGGTAGGAGAACATATAACTACGCATGCGCTTCTAAGATAGTCATTGGTGTGGGGGCGTTTGTGAACCGGCAGAATCGGTAGCACGACGGGCGACATGCTTAGCGGTATTTCGTCTGCCGCTACGTTCTGAGTTCAAATTCCGCCGAGGTCGACTTTGCTTTCAACCTTTTCGGAGTCGATAAATTAAGTACCAGTTACGCACTGGGGTCTATGTAATCGACTTAATCCGTTTGTTTGCTCTTGTTTGTCCTCTGTGTTTAGCCCCTTGTGGGTAGTAAAGAAATAGGTATTTCGTCTGCCATTACGTTCTGAGTTCAAATTCCACAGTGGTCGACTTTGCCTTTCATCCTTTCGGGGTCGATAAATTAAGTACCAGTTACGCACTGGAGTCCTTGTAATCGACTTAATTCGTTTGTCTGTTCTTGTTTGTCCTCTCTGTGTTTAGCCCCTAGTGGGTAGTAAAGAAATAGGTATTTCGTCTGCCGCTACGTTCTGAGTTCAAATTCCGCCGAGGTCGACTTTGCCTTTCATCCTTTCGGGGTCGGTAAATTAAGTACCAGTTACGCACTGGGATCGATATAATCGATTTAATCCCTTTGTCTGTCCTTGTTTGTCTCTTCTATGTTTAGCCCCCTGTGGGCAATAAAGAAATAAGAAACAGAATGCTGGAAAGAATATTTTGTAACGTTCGTTCTGGTTCTTCACTTTGTGAGTTCAAGTCGCGCCGAAGCCAACTTTGCCTTTCATCCTTTTGGATGAATAAAGCACCACTCAAGCACTGCGGTTGATGGCTCCGTTGAGCTCACCCCGCTCAAAAACGGCAGGTCTTTCGCCGAAATCAGAAACGAATATTAAAATTGCTGCTAATGGCGGAATCGTTAAAGCACAGAGAAAATAAATGGTTTCTTTCGACACGCAACCTTCTTAGTTCAAATCCTAACTGTAGCCATCTTTCATCTTTTTAGGATCGGTAAGCTAAAGTATTAACCAAGTGCGGGGGCAGATTTCTTTCCTCGAGATTACCGATATATATATACTAGCGGGACGCGTGAATATCTCGCGTAATATACTGTTATTTCTAAGAGCCTCCTCTAATATGTGGCACTTGGTGAAGAATGGAGTTTCATATAGCTACCCTCATTTGCACCTCTTGTATGTTTCCGTGTACCAAATCTTTCAGTTCCGTGTACCAAATCCACTCGCAAGGCTTTGGTCGGCCCGAGGCTATAGTAGAAAACACTTGCCCAAGGTGCCACGCAGTGGGAATGAACCCGGAACCATGTGGTACGTACGCAAGCTACTTACCACACAGCCACTCCTGCGTCTATATACTGGATTCGATATGACTTTATAATTTTGGCTGTAATTTTGCTCGCAGTCTTTTTAATGATGATGAAGGTATAAAAATACGATGGAAATTTTTAGTAAAATTATAGGAATTTTTAGTAAAGTTGTAACATCAAAAACTGTTATTTGAATTGCGACAAAACCAACTGCGGAAGTACAATAAACAGGTCATCAAAGGGATCTTTTCGGTTTGAACGGCAGTTTTTAACATAATTTCTAGGTAACTAAAAAATTTAAACATAGTATACTGATAGAATGTGTTTATAAAACATCTTTTTCTCTTGGCTTTATTGAGAAAATTCTATGGTTTGTAAGATATTTGTTGTTTTTTTTCTTCAATTTCTGCAATTTCAACCAATCAGTGACGTCTATTGAGGTAAAAAAAACATTCTGTGCCGCATGAATATGTCCCTCGCTTAAGAAACAGATTGGAGATCTTTTCGGTTTGAACGGCAGTTTTTAACATAATTTCTAGGTAGCTAAAAAATTTAAACATAGTATACTGATAGAATGTGTTTATAAAACATCTTTTTCTCTTGGCTTTATTGAGAAAATTCTATGGTTTGTAAGATATTTATTGTTTTTTTTCTTCAATTTCTGCAATTTCAACCAATCAATGGCGTCTATAGAGTTAAAGATCATTCTGTGCCGTATGAATATGACCCTCGTTTAAGAAACAGATTCGGTTTATTTACATTTGTGAAGAAAAAAAGATACCCTTCCCCCCCACCCCTAGCCCTAACCTTAACTAACCCTAACCCTAAAAGAGATTGAAATGCAATAGATCGATACTTGGGTCATAATTATAGGTGACAATTTCATATGACACCGCTAGAAAAAACTGCCGTTCAAACCGAAAAGATCTAAAACCACAGTTAAATTACATATATCTGGTACCAAAGTTACAACAAAGATAGCTAATCATGTTACAATAAAAAGTTACTAAAATTATTACAAAAGAAAAATCTATATATATAAAAGTGAGGTTGTGTGCTGTCTGTCTCCTACGATTTAGATTCCTAACTACTCCCACATTTCCCGGTGCAGTTTAACCAAAACCGGGTATCTTATAGTCGTGATTCATATCGAGCCTTTCGACGATGAGTCTACGATTAAAAAAAAAATTTACCATCAATTTTTCCCATTTTTAATGCATATTTGGCATATATAAGGGAAGTAACTCTCTAAAAATTTATTATTAAATCTCAGAACGTAAAAAGCTACAGTAACACCCCCCCCCTTTATGGTTAGCCATATTGAGATGGCTATTATACTTTACATCTCTAAAAATGCTTATATAGTTATTTCCCTTACAAACCCGAGCAACGCCGGGCGATACTGCTAGTTAAAATTAAAGTAGAAGCAGCTATTAAAGTTACGACAAAAACAGCTTCGTAAATTGCTACGAAATTAGAACAGACACAGTTCTCAAAGCTACAATAAAATTTAGCTTTTAAAATTGCAACATCAAAAAAAAACAGTTAATAAGTTACAAGATAAAACAGTTACTAATGTAACAAAAATATAACTACAAACACTGCTACAACAGGGAAATACAGGATAAAAACTGTTATTTAAACCATAAGAAAAACTACTTTATAACTACATCAAGAAAAGCTGTTTCTAACAGAAACGATAAGAAAACCGGGTATCTTATAGTCGTGATTCATATCGATTCATATGTATGCATGTACGTATATGTGTACAATAAAATTTAGCTTTTAAAATTGCAACATCAATAAAAACAGTTAATAAGTTACAAGATAAAACAGTTACTAATGTAACAAAAATATAACTACAAACACTGCTACCACAGGGAAATACAGGATAAAAACTGTTATTTAAACCATAAGAAAAACTAGTTTTATAACTACAACGAGGAAAGCCGTTTCTAACAGAAACTATGATAAAAACTTAGCTGTTACCAATAATACAGAGAAAACTGTTAATAAAAATACACTAAAAAAAAACAGCAGAACAATAACAACGAAATAAACTGCTATAAAAATTACAATAAAGAAAATAAATATAACAAAAAGCACAGAAATATCACAATGATAAGCTATAGTACAATTTTTAATTTAGTTTTCCCATAGATGTGCTTTTAAAAGGAACAAAGAGAGGTTCTTGTCTGTTATTTTTATTTCATATTAAAATGGCCGCTTTTGTTGGTAGGGTGACAGATATATTTCCCCACGCCATTTATTTTATTTTATTTTTTTTTTGTTATTGTTATTACCCTTGGAATGTATCTTTCACCACTGTTCTCAATCTCTTTCTCTCTCCTTTATTATCTACTACTTATTCTCCCTGCCTCTCACAGAATATATATATATATATATATACACACGTACAAAAAAATACGTGTGTGT
>NW_021829758.1:0-5974 GCF_006345805.1 Octopus sinensis | reverse complement strand
AGGCTTTGTTGGCCCGAGGCTATAGTAGAAGACACTTGCCCAAGATGCCACGCAGTGGGACTGAACCCGGAACCATGTGGTTCGTAAGCAAGCTACTTACCACACACCCACTCCTACGCCTATATATATATATTTACATATATATATATACATATACATATGAAAGGGATGACCACTATGTGGACAACCCTTATGCTAGAAGTAGATCCGCTGTGGTCTTACCACTAAGGAATGTTCTCAAGAAAATTTAGCAAATGCCAGAATGTAAGCGAGCAAGACAAATGAAAAGTAACAAAAATATAGATTAACCACAAACATATTTTACTATTAACAGTTACGTAATTTTACTTACGTAATTTGTCCGTAGATCTTCAGGTAGGACATATATATAGTTCTGCCTCTTACACTTGTGGTTACTTTTCAAAAGTCCTCGTTCTGGCGCGCTAAAATGTCGGAAATAATACCGCAGAAAATAATTCACTGTAGTGGCTTTTGCCGATTAGAGAACGTATTTAAAAGAGTGAAAAATTGGATATTAATTTGATTAACATCAATTTAAAACCAGTAGTCTAGCATGCTTCGTGAATGAACTTGGTAGACAAAAACTGTGCTGGATCCGAGCGTGCGCGCACACACTCACATACAAACAAACACACACATGCACACACAGAGCGCTCATATACTTACGTCCCTGTAACTTAACTGTTCGGCAAATGAAAACTAATAGAACTCGGCTTTAAGTACTAGGGACGATTTCTTCGACTACACCCATCAAAAGGGTGCTGCAACATAGCCGCAGTCCATAGCACACACACACACACACACACACACACACACACACACACACACACACACACATGCACACACTCACAGTAAGTATAAGCCATATTCATTTATTCCAAGATGACTCACTTCGTTTCCGGCTTTTAAACATACTCTCGTATGCGCGTTGCTGTTGGTTACTTAACACACACACACACTTTATATATATATATATATATATAGCTTAATATTTGTACATATATATGCACATAGGTATGTCTATGTCCATATTGGAATATATATCTATTTAAACAACTGTCTAAATATACACACCTGATTCAAATTGACGTGTGTTAATATAGTCCAGATGATAAACGAGTGTTTATCAACCATATAAGTTTATACACACCGGTTCACAAATACAGTTCTTTCTCTCTCTATCTCTCGACACACATACACGCATGTATGCATGGATCTATCTATCTTCTCTCATTCTCTTTGTATATATATATACATATATATACATGCATATACGAAGGCTCGTAGCCAAGGGTTTAGGTGTTGCACTCACGTTCGCTAGATAGAGCGGCGCGTTGTGTTCTTGAGTGAAACACTCCATTTCTCGTTGCACTGCGATAACATCAACACCTGACGTATGATACAGGGAGTGAGCTAATGTACACCAGATACATCTTTTTGATCACTATAAACAAATCTTTGCAGATCGTTATGTATACATATATATCTATGTATATGTATATATTATATATATATATATATATATATATATATATATATATATCTAGTATATAATATATATATACGCGAACACACACATACATACGTAGAGATACCTATGCATATAACTATCTATCTGTTTATATATATAATGTTTATTTATATTATATGGAGAGGGTTAAAATCCGGTTGTGACATCTTGAAACACATCCTTTCAGTGTTCCATATCCGTATGCAGACGTTATCTTTGTGTAAAGGTATGCATAAAAGTTGAAAATACTGGAAGACATTTTCTGCTGAATAACAATATCAAAGCAGACGATACCAAAAAAATTTTCCAATCTCCTGTTTTTATATGCACACACGCACACACAAACATATAAATGTAATTGTATTTATGCATCGATGTGATCACTGATTGATGCTATGAAGCAGTGAAAATATGTCAACTTTTTAAATTAACTTCATGTAACCTGAAAAGAATGGAACCGTGAACAGTGAAGCGTCTACTAGTCACATGACTGTACATGTACAGAATATTATGATACTGGGGCTATGTTTGTGTGTGTGCACGTACGTATGAATATATGCATACGTATCAATGTGTGTGTATGCGTGTATTTGTGTTTGTGTTTGTGGTAGTTAGACACACATATACCTCACAAGTCGTACACTTTAATTCGCTGGGCATGCTCCGTAACTAATTAGAAATTAAGTCCATGGTACACACTACGTATGTATACATATACATATATACATATGCATATATATATATGCATATATATGCTTATACATACATATATATGTACATTATATATGCTTATATATACATATATATGTGCATATATAGATGTGTCAATGACTCAAAAGACTCACATTTATGTATGTATATATATAAGTATGTAATACATGCATACGCATGTTTATGCAAATGTTTGTATATATATATATATTATATATATATATATATGTGTGTGTGTGTGTGTGTGTGTGTGTGTGTGTGTGTAGTGTATCTGTGTGTGGGTTGTGTGGGTGGATGTTTGTCTGTGTATTTATAGTGACGGTGAAGTAAACGTTTGACTAAAATAAGCAGACGATAACCAAACAGAACGAGAGAGGAATGACGGGAAACGAATAAAAGCGAAGTAAAACGAAATAAAAAATGAAGAATGATGTAAAATAAATGAGGGAAATCGTTTGAGAAATGGAGGAACATGTAAATAAACCTGAAGACAAGCCATAATCTAAAAGAATCCAGATGATTCCAGCATCTGTTAGTGTAATATCAGCGTTTTGATTACTGCTTGTTGTTTAAGGGCTGCAGTTTATAGTATGGTGGTGTTTTTAAGGGTAACAGCTGTGTGACTGTCAAGGAGAGGCAGCTAGCTATCAGATGATTTGACGATGTGTAGGTGGAGCCTGTCTTTCAGTGAGATTGCTTCGTTGAAAAGTTGAAGGAGATCGTTAAAGTAAAGGAAGACGCGAAGAGAGTTGAGTTGAGTTGAGTGAGGTTTGAGCGTGATCGGGGGCGCGATGAAGATGAAGTGAGAATCGGTGTATGTGTGTGTGAGAGGGAGAGAGCGAGTGTATGTGTGTGTATATGTGTGTGTGTGTTCGGGATAATATCAGATAGATGGATGGTGGTACGAAGGATGGAGGGGTGGACGGAGAGTATGTAGGTAGGAAGTGTGTAGAATGGGTGTGTAATAGGGCAATTAAATAACTATAACGGTAGATGTTAGTTTGTATAGTTTATATACGGGTGTATGTACACATACACACACACACACACACATATATATATATATGATTACACACATATATATATGATTACACACATATATATATATAAACGCATGTATATATATATACACACACACACACACACACACACATATTTATATATATATACAAACACACGTGTAAATGTTTGTGCACAATAATGTGTGAGTGCGTACACATACAAATGTGAGTGTGTGTGAATGTGCATGTGTGTGTGTGTGTGTGTGCGTGCGCGCGCGTGTGTGTGTTCTAAAAACGACTTGGTAAACACACCTACGGGCACCTGTTCCATATTAATTAAATATTAAATTGAGTGCTAACACATTTGATGGAGTAAATCAAGAGATTTTTATTAGAATTGCTCTGTTAATGATAGCAGAAAATTATTATCTAAGAGACTAACAGTTGCCTTATGCATGGCCGTGTAGTTCAGAAGGTCGCTTTGCAAACATGCAATTTCGAGTTCCATCCCACTGCGTGGTACCTTATGTCTTCTACAGTAACCCCATCCCGACCAAAGACTTGAGAGTATATTCGGTAGATAGAGACTGTGAGGAAACCCATCCTGTATATATGCACATGGTTGTCTCCCACCAATACTATCACTGCTTGACAACCGGCGGTGGTCTGTTTACGTTCCCGTAACATAGCGATTCGGCAAAAGAAAATGATAGAATAAGTACTAGACTTACTAAGTTATGGGAACGACTTGTTCAACAATAAATAAACATTTTTTAAAAACGTTAAAGACAGTGCTCCAGTATGGCTGCAATCCAATGATTGAAACAAGCAAGATATAAGATAAGGCTTGAGCAAATTTTAATTAACATTAGTGGATTTCATAAGAGATGCATCGAGAGGATCTGTCTAATCTAATTCTAAGTGTTGAAATATCACCCACAAATAACAGCGAATGCACCGCCATACTCTAGTTGAACTTTCTCACACGGTAGGTGTTATATCTAAGATTAATACATGGAGCTAATGAAGATTCATGGATATCGGACCGTTATATATCAAAACATGGTATGAAGATATCTGGTGTTATTTTACTGATCTAAAAAGCTGTGTTATCTAATGATAATATCCAGCAATATCAAATGCCAAGGAACATGGTGCAAGCGTTTATGTGTGTGTGTGTGTGTGTGTGTGTGTGTGTGTGTGTGTGTGGTTGAAAGTTATACAAAAACAAAAGGCAAAAGACAGAGAGAGGTGAGGGAACAACAAACAAGGTGTATAAATTTGACGATAGGGGAAATTGGAAGAGTCATTGACGTTTCGTGCCACGTTCTCCTACGCGGAGAGGGAGGAGGCCCTTCTGAACAATTCGCACGGATATTTTGTTCATAATGATCAAATGATTGTGTTATATATTAGCTCATTCCCTCCATCAAATCGCCATTGTTCTGTACAGGGGCGCGGTGTATCATTACACCACATCTCGAAGCGATTGCAAAACGTCGTGAAATGATGTGCTTTGCTGAAAAGAGCACAACACACGGCTTGGTTCTGGAATCAAAGCCAAGCTCTTGCATCCTGAGTAGAGCACGTAACCTTTATGCTACTCTCCCTCACACACACACGCACACACACACACATACACACACACATACACAACACACACGCATACACACACACATAACCATACCCAGTTCTATATGAACAAGCATGTAATATCCACAACTAACAATATTGCTAGTTAACCAGGCCATCGCAGTTATAAAAGAATGGTGTGTGTATGTGTGTGCATGTGTACTCGAGCGTGTATGTGTGTATATATATATATATATATATGTATATATGTGAGTGTGTATGTGTGTGCGTGTGCAATATGCGTTTATGGAAAGATAGCGGAAAGATTCCTTTTATAAGTCACGATATTATGTGATATGTTAGAGATTGCTATAAGCTGGGTATTTCCTTTTTATCAAGAAATATTAATGCTTTTATCATAATAAACAATAATTACCTTTCGTTACTTCTTAAAACCAGGTCTGACGTCACTAGGATCTTGCGTAATACGCATGCGTGTGTATGTTTATGAGTGGGAATGTGTTTCTGTGTGTGTATGTGTGTGTATGTGTGTATGTGTATGTGTGTGTGTGTGTATGTGTGTGAATGTATGAGCTTATTGCGGTGTTAAAGTAAAGAGATAATCACAAATGCATTATTATCACCGCCATCTTTATTGTTATCTCTGCCATCATCATCATCCTCATCATCGTCATCATCATCATCATCATCATCATCCTCATCATCGTCATCATCGTCATCATCATCATCATCATCATCATCATCATCATCATCATGATCGTCATCATCATCATCATCATCATCATCATCATCATCATCATCATCATCATCATCGTCACGGATCATGATAATTATGTTTTTCACGTCAATTTCTTCGTCGCTGTCGTCGTCGCCATCACAAGCACTACCCCTCCCCCAACCACTGATCCCAACACCATCACCAACGTCTCCAACGCCAACCCTAAAACCACCATCATCGCCGCCGCCTCCACCACTAAAGGTACACTGCCACAAGTGCCCCCTATCCCACCACCATACCACCACCACTACAAAGATGGCCGTCACAACTACAGCCACCACCACCACCATCACAACACTAGCGCCTCTACCACCCCTACGAACACCACCCCTACCATCACCTACAAACATCACTACCACC
>NW_021829757.1:2500-5938 GCF_006345805.1 Octopus sinensis | reverse complement strand
GTTCTCTTTTGCCGAACCACTAAGTTACGGGGACGTAAACACACCAACATCGGTTGTCGACACACATACACACATCATATATAAACAACATCGGTTGTCAAGCGATGGTGGGGGACAAACACACACATTCATATATATGACGGGCTTCTTACAGTTTCCGTCTACCAAATTCACTCGCAAGGCTTTGATCGGCCCGAGGCTATAGTAAAAGACACTTGTCCAAGGTGCTATGCAGTGGGACTGAACCCGGAACCATGTGGTTGGTAAGCATGCTACTTACCACACAGCCAATCCTTCGCCTATACAAAGAAAATACTTACACTGAACTATTGAGAAATCTACAGTTACTCCACCCAAATTACGAGTTCGTGTTTATACCTGTAATTATTGGGGCCCTAGGATATGTAACACACTGCCTAAGTACCAATCTTGAGAAAGGCTTCTCAAAACCAGAAAGGAGAAAGCTGTTTCAAAGACTACAAATCCAAGTCATCACTGGAATTGTAAAACTTCGTAAAATTTTCGAAAAGTTTATCATTCAAAGATATATGCATATGTCTAGACATGTAACTATATGCATGAGAATACATACACAAAGCAAAACACACAAATCTGCACGTTCAGACTCCAAATATTGCATACAGTTATGCTAAAATTATCGTTACCATTTTTAATTTTTGTGATTTTTCGTTTTGTGATAAAATGAATTCATTTTAAGTTTGTTTATGAGTTATATGTGACCAACAAGTGAAAGAATAACAATACACAATTCAAGAAATTCTTCAGGGGAATTTTATTCATGGATTTTCAAAAAATGCCATGTTCAAAATTATTCATACCCTAGGTTTGCTGAGTCTAATATCTTCACTTAATAGTCAATAGCGTAGCGTTTTTTTTTTGACTGCTTCTAAAGGATTCTTGTACGTGTCCACAAGCTTCCTGCATGTCTCCTGCGGGATGTTGGCCCATTCTTCCTTGACGAAAACCTCGAGCTGGGCCAGGTTTGTCGGTTTCCTAGCCATCACCCTGGTCTTCAAGTCTCACCACAAGTTCTCGATTGGATTCAGGTCAGGACTCTGACTTGGTCATTCTAGGACGTTGACATTGTCCTTGAACCATTTCTTCACTACCTTGGTGGTAGTGTCCTGCTGGTACTTCCAGCTGTGGCCCAGTTGGAGTTCTCAGCGGATTCCTCCACGTTTTCAAGGATTCTGATGTAATCCTCCTTTCTCATGGTTCTTGACATGGTTCCCTGTGCCACTGGAAGAGAAGCATCCCCTTAACATTATGTGTCCACCACCATGCTTGACGATGGGCACAGTGTTCGGCTTGTATGCTTCTCCTTTCTTCCTCCAGACGTATTCAGCATCCATGTGGCCAAATAACTTCAGCTTCGTCTCATCAGCCCACTGGATGGTTGACCAAAAGCTGGGATCTTGCTTAAGATGGCCTCTAGCAAAGGCCAGGCGAGTCCCCCAGTACTTTTCATCCTGAGCAGCGACGTCTTCCGAGGCCTACGTTCACGGAGACCTCCTCTGTGCAAGACTCGCCCAATGGTGGACCATGACACCTTCATCTCTGCCTGGTCAAGCGCTTCGATTATGGCAATGCTTGTGGTCCGGGAGTTGTTGTTGACCTCTCGACAGATTTTCCTGGCAAGTTTAGGAGACACCTTACGCTTCCTGCCACACTTACTGAGGTTTTTTAACAGTGTTGAGCCTCTTGAGTTTGTTGATTATGCACTGGACGGTTGCCACATGGACATCATGCTGTTTTGAAATGGCCTTGTAACCCTTTCCTTCACTGTGGGCACGCACAAAACGTTGACGCAGGTCCCCACTAAGCTCCTTCATCTTGGCTATGATGGTCAGAAACTGAGTATGACCAGAGCACTTTTCCTTTTTTTTTTCTCCTCTATTTATACTCTTCTGGAAATAACTACAGGACAAAGATTAGCATATTCACAGGAAGTGAAAACAGGAGTATGAATAATTCTGAACATGTGTAATAGAGAACTTTAGGCCATATCTATTATTATGCAAATGAAGTTTAGCCAACTCATATGTGGATTTGTGCATTGCAACAGGTAGACAAAAGATACACAGGAAGTACCAACATAATAGCTTTTATTAATACAAATGAAGAATCTAAAACAGAATGTTAGTTTCCATGGAGTATAAATAATTTTGAGGACGACTGTGTATAAACAAATACGTGCAAAAATACCCTGTTGATGGTATTGAAATCCAATAAAGGAATCTTCGATCTAGGTTAGAAACCAGCTCTTTCTTTACAGGGAGAAAATCTTGAAATAAAACTGAATAATGACTTACCTACATAATACATACATACATACTTACATAAATGTATACATACATAAATGTATACATACATACATACATACATACATACATACATACATACATACACACATACATACATACACACATACATACATACATATATACACACATACATACATACACACATACATACATACACACACACATACATACATACATAAATACATACATATGTATATGTATGTATTCATTTACTCTTTTATTCTTTTACTTATTTCAGGCATTTGACAGTGGCCATGCTGGAGCACCGACTCTAGTCGAACAAGTCGACTCCAGGACTTATTTTTTGTAAGTCTAGTACTTATTCTATCGAACCCTTTTGCCGAACCGCTAAGTTACGAAGACGTAAACACAGCAACATCGGTTGTCAAGCGATGGTTGGGGACAAACACGGATACACAGACACACGACGGGCTTCCTTCAGTTTCTGTCAACCAAATCCACTCACAGGGCTTTGGTCGGCCTGAGGCTATAGCAGAAAACACTTCGCCAAGGTGCCACGCAGTGGGACTGAACCCGGAACTGTGTGGTTGGTAAGGAAGATTCTTACCACACAGCCAGCCCTGCGCCCTGTATATATATATATATATATATATATATATATATATATATATATATATAAAGAAACTTAACACAAAAAAAATAAACCACTAAAATAAATGTATCTTCTCGTGTTAATTCGAATAAAATTAGATTGGATTAACATAAATGAAAAAAAAAAGAAGGAAAACGACCGAATTAATCCGACAGCCCCAGACATAAAGCATAATTGTTCGGTCGAGTAGTTTACTGCGTTACTTGTGTTAGAAATTACTGTTTGAAATAATATAAAACAATATTGTTGACGGGCCCTGACGAAACGAATACAACTTTTCATTAAACTTCCTAACTTATTAAATTAGAAATCCTTTTCTACTCTAGGCACAAGGCTCGAAATTTTCAGGGAGGAGATCAGTCGATTAGATCGTCCCCAGTACGCAACTGGTATTTAATTTATAGACCCTAAAGGATGAAAGGCAAAGTTGACCTCGGCGGAATTTGAACTCAGAACGTAAAGACAGACGAAATACCTATT
>NW_021829756.1:0-5000 GCF_006345805.1 Octopus sinensis | reverse complement strand
TCCTGTGGTTTATTAAAGATTTCACTTCTCTTTTCTGCTATGAGATTATTTTTATCCATAAGAACTGTAATTTCATCGTTTCCTTTCTCTGCTGTTTTCCAATACCCGTCTTTCGACAGCTCCGAGATCTACTTCTGTGAACCTACGTTTTCTTTTCTCATTTTTACTCTAGCTTGATCACATAATCTCTGTTCCGTGAGTTGAAACAATAATCTTTCTCCCCATTGATCATACATATGTTAGTTGGTATCTCCTAATATGAACACGATTTTCGTCTAGAGGGTTGCTTAGGGAGCAACACTCCGTGACCACAGCATTGACATGTTTATTGTATCTACGCCGTGTGTGCTGGTCCATTGCTGGGTAACGACAGGCTGGGCTCGAACAAGTATCTCTGAGCCTGCCTGGTGCAACACTGTCACCCATCAATGCCATCGGTTTCATTACCACCCTTATTCACAATACTTTGTTCTTTCATTGTCAGTCATATGAGGTAGCAATTATCAGGCTGCGCAATTACCAGTGTTTTTTATTGTGACACCATCACTAGATGTATCATCACTCAAGATATGAGGAGGATTCCAACCGTTTCCTTTCATTATTATTACTGTCATCGCTGATATTATCATTTTCATTTTTCCGATTTGTCACTGTTAATGTTTCCTCTGAGTTTTGGCTAATTGTGATTCCTACTTGCGTTTTAGTACTGGTCTCCGGGTTTTATTTCATAGAGCACTGCTACTATAATTATAAACAAATAAATGTAGTCAAACGAGATAAAGAAACAAAGACAAAAAACTAATATCCACCCCTATTTTTTCCGTTGGGTGTATATATTTGTTTAATGCTTTTGTGATCAATAATGACTTGTCTTTGTCGTTTGTTTTTATTCGATTCGCTTAAGTGTGTGTATCCACTTCCTTATACATTACCTAATATTATATCGAAATATTAAAATCTGTTCATGTTAAACAGGGTCATTATTTTATTATTATTATTATTATTATTATTATTACTATTATTGTTGTTGTTATTATTATTATTATTGTTATTATTATTATTATTATTATTACTTTTGTTATTGTTGTTGTTATTATTATTATTATTATTATTATTATTATTATTATTATTGAGTGAGAAAGCATTGCATGCCATCAAAGTGACACTGGGGTACAATATGCGAAGCCTGTTATTCCAATCATGACTACCCGTCTGATAACAAAGGACCAGGCACATGCATCACAAACAAATGTGCACGACAAGCTAATCTCATATCAACAGAAACATCTTTCACGTGGGGCCGAGATAGCATTTTCTTTAGGTCGAGTACCCCATCTCTTTCAAAAGTACCTTAAGGATGTTGAACGAATCACCCATGTTTCCAGAGGTGAATTAGAGAAACCGCAAAGAATTCCTCTCAACACATGGCTATAATTCCCCCCGCCACTATTTCTGCTCATGATCTGAGCTGCACATATCGTCAGACATTAAGGGACACGATCAACTAGTTATGGTCAAACAACTGAGAAGTAAATCTGTGATATTGAGCACAATATCATCATCATCATTATTATTATTAATATTATTATTATCATTATTATTATAGCGTAGTTGCGGAATATAACAAACAGTATATAAACGCTTCTAGTATAAGCTATCTCGGCTTTTCTTATTTTCCGCTGCATTCGGAAGTTATAACCGAATGGTTCCTCTTGAGTTTTATTTTATATGTTTTATATTTATGCACCCATCCTGGGTCAATAAAAATATGTTGAGATCGATTCAATAGCCTATCCAAATTGATTAGTTATTTGTTAGCGTGTGCCAGAGTTATGAGTTGATCACCACCATCATATTGATGATGACGATCATCACCACCGCCATCCTCATCATAATCACCATCATCATCATTATCATCACCATCATCATCATCATCATCATCAACATCGTCGTCGTCTTCATCATCATCATCAGCAGCAGCAGCAGCATCACCATCATCACCACCATCGAATTCCCTGATATTATTTGCCTGTATTATAACCATTGTTGCTTTTATCGATTCAATGACTTGAATTCCTCTAGCGTTAAGGCATGCATCCCAACATCATCCCATAGAATTCAATAGAAAAACACTGCACAACCCACCACGTCACACTCCACCCATCACCCATCTTAGAGAACGGCCGGTCAACACATTAACGTACTTCGCGCGCTTAGAATCCAGCTATTTATTGATCACACAACCAACCCAATGTAAACATCACTTGTTATTTCTACTTTCACTTTCATATTCCTCTATGTGACAGTTAAGTGTTCACGTGTTATTGATTCGAATATCGGCGGGAAATAAAGAAAAAAAAACCGACTTGGCTTCGTTAAGACTGTAAGCAGGGTCCAACTGCGAATTAATCGTTATATCTTAAGGAAAATATACAACAGAAAACTCCTTGATTGGCATCAATATTCCACCAATGTTACACACAACTCGACTTTACGCTAACAAATTATCCGCCATTTTGTGTGTTATTTTCGGTCGTATTTATGTTGGCTCTTAATGTTTTTTTTCTTTATCTTTGTTTATTTTGGTTTCTGCTGCGATATTTGTTAATTTCGTTCTTATGACAAATAACATATGATCATTTAAACGAATGAGGTCGTTGTATATAAAACAGCACGAACAATGGTATCTGTAGTAGTAGTAGTAGTAGCAGTAGTAATAGTAGTAGATGTAGAGATATTA
This sequence comes from Octopus sinensis, assembly GCF_006345805.1. Taxonomy (NCBI): domain Eukaryota; kingdom Metazoa; phylum Mollusca; class Cephalopoda; order Octopoda; family Octopodidae; genus Octopus; species Octopus sinensis. The sequence continues at coordinate 2,260 of NW_021829756.1, read as the reverse complement.
GACACAGCAACGGTTAAACTATCAGCTGTAGTGGTGGTGTTTGTAGTTGTATATGTATGATTTATTATTATTATTATTATTATTATTATTGTTATTATTATTATTAGTCGTAGTAGTAGTAGCAAGCAGCAGCAGCAGTAGTAGTAGTAGTAGTAGTAGTAGTAGTAGTAGTAGTAATAGTAGTAGTAGTGGTGATGATGGTAATGGCAGCAGCAGTATCAGTATTAGTAGGTACAGAGATAGAAGAAACAGCAACGGTAGCAGTAGTTGTAGACGCCGCCGTCGTCATAGTAGCAGTATTAGTAGTGGTAGTAGTAGTAGTAGTAGCAGTAGTAGTAGTAGTAGTAGTAGTAGTAGAGTAGTAGTAGTAGTAGTTGTAGTTGTAGTAAGGTAGTAGTAACAGCAACAACAGCAGTAGTAGCATTAGCAATCACGTCGTACTAACGGTGAAGCGACTAATAATGAACATTTTGGTCGATATGTGTAATTAACAAATTCGCTAATTAAAAATTCACTAACATAATAAGAGATAAGTCATCGTTTAATAATATTTATTTATTTATTCATTTTTTTCAATACTTGTCTCTTTCCAGACGATTGCTGTTTTGATGGTGGTTGATTTTTCTCAGAAATTCGTTTTAATTGATAATTTCTAATATTCTGACGTCAAACAATCGTCTAAGAATAAACAAATAAGATGGACAAAAATAAAATTATTCATAACACTCAGCTGTCGTATATATTATCAGTATTATCATTATTATTTTCACTCAACTTCTCAGAGATCTTGGTTTTCGTTGCTCCGCTAAAATATGAGAGAGGACAGCAACCTAGTGTTTCCAGTTTCTCACAGGGTCACTTTCCACGATACTTAACTCCCAGGTACCTATCTCAAAGTCCTCGTTGTCTCCAATAGAGCAGATTTTGTTTTAGCATATACTACCCTCGTGTCAATCCGAATTTCTCCAAAGTATCCTTCAAACCTGGTTCTTAGGGGTCCCAGTGTCCCTACAACTATTGGGATGACACTTTCCTCAGCGTACAGATCTTATTTATCGGAGACAAACAGATTTCAGTTTGTTTGTATGCCACATTTATTAGACGAGGGAAAATAAGAGGAGAAATCAAAATATACGCTGTGATGTATTTTTAGTAAAAGAGGAGCAGAAAAAGTTCTTGGTGAGAGAGAAATACAGTGAAAGAGAGAGAGAGAGAGAGAGAGAGAGCAGCATGTGTGTGCGTTTGTATGTGGAAGATAAATAGATACATAGAATTTACCAATTTACATATTAAATACATTCCTTGAACTCGTACGTAGATATTAATGATTTATACGTACGTGGTATATCGTTATACAACCATAATATGGTATATGATTTAGTAAATAGTTCTATAAGTCACTACCTCGTTCTACTGCGTTAGCAGGGCTTTTTACAATATTCGATAGAAATTATAGCCAGCACTAAGTTTTTCGTTTAATATGTAAATTGCTATATCCAATAACATAACACCGCTGTATGCGGTGGCTATAAAAACAATGTGTTTGGAAGTGAGAATGGTTTGTATTAAAAATTAGTGCTGGTAATAATTTCTATAGAAATGTCCTATAAATTATACATGTCCTATAAATTCCACAAACCCTTGGCTTTGTTGCCTCATTTTATTTAAAACACACACACACACACAGAAAACGCACACATATAAGCATATACATATATGTGAGGGTGAGAGAGTGTGTCTCTATGGGTATGTATTTTTTGTGTCTCCTGTCCAAGCTTGATTTACGCTTTCGCCACCACAAAATATGAAGAAATAACCTTAACAAAATAATGTAAAAGTGCACTACTAACGCAGAAGAATGCGGTGTTGATTTATAAAAAACATTTATTATACGTTATGGTATATATAAAAGGTTATATAACACAATACTACGTGCCTACAAATCTTTAATAGAAACAGTGATCTGGTACATTGTCCCTTTTTCACAATCAGCGCAGACATTTTCAATTTTAAACAAGACTTCACTGAAATCCTCACTCTCGTATATTGTGAGCAATGATCTCAATATGTAAAAATATATTAATCCTCTGAGATCCCCAGTGTCTGGTTATGATGCAAAATAATTAGACATAGGAGAGGGCTAATTATAAATTTCACAAACCAAAGATGTGTGATATTTATAATTATGACCAAAAACCGAAACATAATGCTTGCTACTTCCAGCCTGTCGAGTAATTAGTGATATGTACATATATATGTG
>NW_021829755.1:0-5956 GCF_006345805.1 Octopus sinensis | reverse complement strand
ATTCCCTGTGGACCGGTGTATCCTGTAAGTTTAATATTGAGTTTTGGGTGCTGGTAGCGCAGGGCCTGGAATTTTTTAGCATTAAACTGCATATTATTATCCTCAGCCTATCTGTAGATTGAGTCCAACTCCTGCTGCAGGTGTGCTACATCGCTGGGGATCTGTATTTTCTGCGAGACTTTCGTATCGTCTGCATAGCTGGCCAGATTGGCTATCCGGGCATTTGAGGGCATATCTAAGAGGGCCACTATAAAAAGCAGTGGTCTCAAGACAGTGCCCTGTGGAACACCGCTCACTATTTGTGTGTTCATAGAGGTGGCTCCATTAACCACTACTGCCTGACTCCTATCTTTCAGGAAGTCATGTAACCACACTCCAAGTTTTCCAGCTATGTCGAGGTCACGCAGTTTGTGGCATATCATACCATTATCCACCTTGTCAAAAGCTTTTGCAAAATCAAGGTAGATTACGTCCACATTTGATTTGTTGAGTAACTGCCTCAACACCCAGTCATAATGTTGTAAGAGCTGGGTCAGGCAGCTCCTAACTGGTTGATAACCATGCTGGGTATCACTCAACAAGTTATTTTCCTCAAGGAATGCGATTAGTTTCTTTCTGACTATCCGTTCCATGACTTTGCTGATGTGTGAAGTTAGGAAGATAGGCCTATAGTTTTTGGTATCTGCTCTACTTCCCCCTTTATGTATTAGGCATATTATTCCCTCCTTCAGCTTGCTTGGCAGTTTGCCATTCGCAAGAAAGCTCTGGAAGAGAATCTTGAGGGGTTTTGCCAGGGCATGCTTACAGGCTTTGAGGAGGATTGCTGGGAAACCGTCTTGACGAGCAGCTGAGTTTGTGTCCACTTCATCTATGGCTAGTAGGACATCTTTTTCGCTAATATCAATACATTCTATTGTAACCGCCTCACTGGTTATAGGTGAGGCGGCAAAGAAGTCCACTGGTTCGTTCAATATGTCTGTGTTCCAATATATATATTTATATTATATATTTAGAAATTTGATTTAGAAATCCTAAATTGAATTTTTCCCAGTAAGTTTGGGATTATATTCCCTAATATACTTATATATATATATATATATATATATATATATATATATATATATATATATATATATATATATATATGTTCCTGACTTCCAGACAGAAGGTAGACAGTTTTTACTTAAAACGTCTCCTGATAATTTGATAAGATGAAATACATCGAAACCGGTAATATTAATATTTTATTTATATAATCTTTTATTAAATCCCCTCTGAAATTGAAATGTCTTTGAACTAATTCTGTGCTATTTCCACCTTCATTATATATATATATATATATATATATATTAACATATATGAGAAAGAGCAGGACAAAGATGACAAGGATGGAGACGATGAAAGAAGTCACCCCCACCTGGTAGACACACGGGAAGGGGTTTTGAACGAGAAACCTGCCCGGGAAGTGAACCCAAGTACAAGTGCTCCTACCGGCAGCAAGGGCCATGGAGATGGAGAACCCAGGGAAGAGGTAGAGGGAGGAAGAACTAAAAGAAGGACTGAAAGAGCTAAAGGAAAAGCTCAAGCAGGACCAAAGGGTGAAACAGCCAGGAATAGAAGTGGAACCGCAAGGGATGGAGGCAGACAGCGCACACGGGTGTGTAGGTTGTACATGAGAGGTACCTGCTGGCATGGAAAGGAAGGTGCAGGCTGCCGCTTTGCACATCGGGGACCCTGCCGCAGAGACACGAAACGAAAACAGATAAACAAACCATCAACACAAGGAAAGGGATGGACCACGCACCACCTGCCCCAAAACGGAGGTACGCAGATGTGGTGCGTGCCACAAACCGCCAACATGATGTTGTTGAAAGGGCAGCTGCTGAGCAGCAATCTTTTTTGTGCATGGCACAAAAGATTGTACAGCAGCTGACCTGGCTTCATCAAACCCAAGCTCGCAGGTGGGACTACCCACAATATACAAGACCACCACAGCAAACAGACCCAAGATGGACACCGCCGGCAACAACATACACCTCAGGACTGCAAACACTCAGTAACAGGACAAAAATCCCGTTCTTGAGAGACTTTGTCGCATGCAATCAAGCCTTATGCATAGCACTTACGGAAACGCACCTGAAACCGGACATAGCAGATGCGGAATTACACATACCACAGTATGTTGTACTACGGACCGACAGAAAAGAAAGGAGTCATGGAGGAGTTGCTATGTACATCCGTGAGGACCTCACACCCCAGGTCCTTTTGTCATACTCAAACTCGGTGTGTGACACACTAATTGTACACATAAGGCAACTTGATGTAGTTGTGTGTGCTACATATCGCCCTCGAGATGCCCCAAGCCATGTAGGCAAGTTCGAAGACTGCCTTATAAAAATAGAAGAAGTTCTAATCACATTAGAACAATATATAAGTGTACTTCTCATGGGAGACTTCAATGTACCCAATGTCAGATGGCCTGAGGGCCTTTCTCTCCCAGGAATGACAAGATGTGAACGAGCACAGGCGACGTCCCTCCTGAACCTCATCAACACCCTGTACATAGAGCAAGTAATACTCCAACCAACCAGGGCAGGTAACACACTGGATCTCTGCTTCACAAATAATATGGATCTCATCCATAATGTGAAAGTGACACCGACACTACTCTCGGATCACAACATGGTAGAGCTGACCATGTACGGGCCAAAAGAGAGCACGGACATGCAGCCTGCAAGAAACCCTCAGAATCTTTCCAGCTTGAACTACCATAAGGCAAACTGGAAACAAATTGAGAAAGAGATCCTCAAACAAAACTGGCCTAAATGTCTCTCCTCGCCAGACATCGACGTGAAACTTCAACAATTCATGTCTGTAACGCAAGCCATATGCTACAAATGTGTCCCAGAGAGAAAGGCCACTGTACACAAGAACAAAATCCCCAGAGAGAAGAAAATTTTAATGAGACGGCGTACAAAAATTTCAAATCGCCTAAACAAACAGATTGAAAGCAGTGAAAAGTCCCGCCTGAAAATAAAACTGTTGGAAATTGAAAAATGTCTGCAACTCTCCCATGAAAAGGAAAGAGCAGACAAAGAAGCCTGGGCTATAGACAACATAAAATCTAACCCCAGAGCTTTCTACAGGTATGCCAAAGAGACAGCTACAGTGCACTGTAGAATAGGGCCACTCCTTGAAAAGGATGGCACACTTACAGGAAAACCAATGAGGGTAAGTGAAATACTGAATGAGCAATTCAAGAGTGTTTTCACTCCACCCCTCGGGCATTTCCAAATCACAAATCCAACTGGCTTCTTTACCACTGCAGATATAGAATCAGAGGCGGCGACGATAAATTACATCGATATAAAGGAAGACGATGTAATAAAGGCCATAGATGAAATGAAAACAGACTCAGCTATTGGCCCCGATGGATTCCCGGCAATCCTCCTAAAAGCATGTAAGAGAGTCCTAGCAAGACCACTGCAGATCCTCTTTCAGAGCTTCCTTGCAGCTGGCAAACTTCCAAAAAAACTGAAGGAAGGTAAAAATATGCCCTATTCATAAAGAGGTAGCAGAGCAGAGGCCAAGAACTACAGACCTATCTCTCTCACCTCACACATCAGCAAGGTCATGGAACGAATAGTCAGAAGGAAACTAATCACCTTCCTTGAAGAAAATGACTTGCTGCCTGAACCAACATGGTTTCCGACCATGAAGAAGCTGCTTAACTCAGCTCCTACAACACTATGACTGGGTGCTGAAACAAATGCTCAACCACTCAAATGTGGAAGTCATATATCTCGACTTTGCAAAGGCCTTTGATAAAGTCGATCATGGAATGATATGTCACAAACTGCGTGATCTTGGCATAGTTGGAAAATTGGGAGAATGGCTTCATGACTTTCTGAAGAATAGAAGTCAGGTGGTAGCAGCCACTTCCATTAACAGGCAAATAGTGAGCAGTATTCCGCAGGGCACTGTTTTGGGACCACTACTGTTCATAATGGCCCTCTCAGACATGCCTCAGCCACGCAGAGAGCCACGATCACAAGTTATGCAGATGATACAAAAGTTTCACAGGCAATACAGAACCCTAAGACACTAAGCAGCACCTGCATGTGAGCTGGACGAAATATACAAGTGGGCTGAAAAGAATATGCATGCAGTTCAATGCTGAAAAGTTTCAAGCATTATACTATCAGCATGCAAAACCAAATGCAATACCCAACGAATACACTGGACCCGGAGGAATTGCAATCCCAGAGACACAATCAGTGCGTGACCTGGGTATTTACATGAGTGATGACGCAACCTTTCGTGTACATGTTGCTAAATTGGCAATGAAATGTAGACGACTGGCCGGATGGATTCTCAGAACCTTTAGAACAAGAGAGCAAGAAACCATGATGGTCCTCTGGATGACACTTGTCCTAAGCCACTTTGACTATTGCTCTCAGTTATGGTCACCATCCAGTGTCAAGTTGATCACAGAACTTGAGGCGATCCAACGTAGCTACACGAAGAAGATAGCCTCTATGCAAAATATAAGCTACTGGGAAAGACTCTAGAGATTAAAACTATATTCCTTGGAGCGTAGGCGGGAAAGATATGCCATAATATACATCTGGAAGATCCTGGAGGGACTTGTCCCAAACTTTGGCATCGAGAGTTACACAAATGCCAGAACTGGGCGCCACAGCGTGGTGCCTAGGATCCAAATTTGCCATCAAGATGTAGGACAAGATACTGTGATAGCCTGGGCTTCCGAGTCCCACAGCTCTTCAATATCCTCCCGAAGAACCTAAGAGACCTGCATGGGGTGGACGCAGATGTCTTTAAAATGAAACTGGATCTCTTCCTGTCAGGTGTCCCAGATGAACCAACTTCACGTCAGGAGGTGCAGATGAGGGCAGCTGCATCGAACTCTCTCATGCACCAAATAGCAGTTGCTAAAAAGCTTTCGTGAAGTAAAACTGTGTAGCAACACCAAATGGCGGTGCCCCAGCATGGCCACAGCCTGAGCTGAAACTGGAATCAATCAATCAATCAATCATTATAATATTATATATATATATATATATATATTATATATATATATAAGATATATATATATATATATATATATATATATATATATAATATATATAATATATTGTATATATATATTAACGTACATATATATATATAATCTAGGGAGTGAATCCACTTACAGGTAAAAATTAGATTTAGGATTAATATATATATTATATATATAATATATATAAAAATATATTTTAAAATTTATAATTATAAATTAAAAAAATTTTAATCTAAATAATTTAAATTTTAAATTTTATATTTTATATATTTTGTATATTATATTAATTATATTTATTTTTATGTTTTGGTATATGCTTTTCACTGTTTTATTTGCCTAATAGTGGTTTTATCTCTAATTTATATATATACATATGTGTGTGTGTGCACGCGTGTGTGTATGTATGTATGTATGTATGTTTTCAAATACACATATTTCCTCAGAATATCAGACTTTTGTCCCAAGCAGCACATAGTCCGAATGGAAACAGGATTGCGTGAACAATCGAACAAAGCCATGGGTGAGAAGAGGCGAATCTTCAAGACTGATGCAGTGTTCTTGTTATAATATGTCGCCCTAGGAAAGATAAGCTGAGGAAACGTCCCCACAACAGTTTCTATACCCTTAAGAATGGTGACAGCCAAGAGTGGCACACCACAGCAGTCAAGTGAAGGGTCTGGGTATTTGGTAACCACATGGGTCCAAGTTCAGTCTACTCCGATCGGAGCTAATGGATTATGCGAGAATTCGATGACAGCAACTGAAAGTAGCCTGATGTATGTATGTTGGGTTTGTGCCCCCGGGGATGGGATTTTCGACCACCACCGCTTGACCATCGGTAGGGTTTGGTTACGTCCCTATACTGAGATGTTCAGT
>NW_021829754.1:0-2500 GCF_006345805.1 Octopus sinensis | reverse complement strand
AGCTAGACCTAATTAGAAATAGCAACCAAACTGTCTTCTGAAGATCACGGGCAGACGACTCTATATTTTAACTGATATTTTGGTAGAAATAGCAACCAAATCTCCCTTTGACTCACACTTTATTGTCTTACGTATATATACGTATGTAGGAGTCATGAAGAGAGACCTCTTCAAGGTAGCTAGACCTATTACGAATAGCAACCAAATCTATCTTCTGAAAATCACGCGCAGACGACTCTACATTTCAACTCAATTTGGAATGAATAGCAACCAAATATCCCTTTAAATCATACTTTGCTGTCTTATGAATGTATATATGTATGTATGACTTAACAAGCGAAATATTTACATGGTAGACCTATAAGAAATAGGAACGGAATACGTTCGTCTTCTTCAAACCACGCGCAGACGACTCCACATTCCAGCTGAGCTTGGTAGAAATAGCCATCAAATCTCTCTTTCAATCAAATCTTACTGTCTTATGTATGTAGCAGTCATCAAGGGAGACCTCTGCATGGTAGCTACAGCTATTGGAAATATCAACAGGATGTGTCTCTCTTCAAATAACGCGCAGACGATCTCTACATCGTAGCTAGAGTTATTAGAAACAGCAATCAAATATGTCCGTCTTCAGATCATACAAGACTTTTACAAGACTAGCTAGATTTACAAGACTAGCTAGATTAGCTAATGAGCTTTAGAAGATTAGCTAGATCTTGACGAAAAACCGGCCAGATTTACGCCAAATCACACCTTACTGTCTCATGGCTGTGTGGTAAGAACCTTTCTCTCCAACGACATTGTTACGGGTTCAGTCCCCTGCAGTGGCACATTGCGCAAGTGTCTTCTACTATCAACTAGGGCTGACCAAAGCCTTGTGAATGAATTTCGTTGAGAGAAACTGAAAGAAGCCAATCGTATACATACATATATATAATTAAGATTAAGGTTTAATTAGGTACTTAAATTGAGGCACCTTGTTAGGTCGATCTAGCAGCAGAATCAATGTAAATATTTGGAGATCCGAATATGTTAGAGTAGTTTGTCCTTTCTGTGTGAAATCTATGCGGTCATCTGACGAAAACGGTTTCTGTGCAATGATACTTTCATTAATCAATTAAAGCGAGTACATCTTTGTTACACCTTCACACACATACACATATCATATCACAACACACCACCCACACACCCATCCCCATATCTTCACACCCACACATACATACATACACACGTCCAGACCACCAGCCCTCTTTCACACGCACATACATACTCTCTTATACACACACGCACCTTCGTGTTGGGGTGAAGTCACTTGACCCTGTTGTCTCCCCTACTATCCCTCTAGCGTCTAACGTCTGACCTCTGACTTCTGCCTGAAGTCAGAACGCCATGATAGACCGTTAGCTCCTACACGCATTTTTTCTCTCCTTGTTTCTTTCTGTGTATCTTTCTGCCGAAAAGCGTAGGCTCGAAACGTAAAAGACTTTTTCTATTTCTATTCCTGAGCGCCATACTAATACATTTGTTTGTTTGTACTCCACCTGCCTTCCTCTTTTGTTGATTTTCGTAAACCTTCCCGTTATATATATATATATATATATATATATATAGATCGTTAGCTCCTACACGCATTTTTTTCTCTCTTTGTTTCTCTCCTTGTTTTTTTCTGTGTATCTTTCTGACGAAGAGCGTAGGCTCGAAACGTAAAAGACTTTTTCTATTCCTGAGCGCTATACTAATACATTTGTTTGTTTGTACTCCACCTGCCTTCGTCTTTTGTTTATTTTCGTAAACTTTCCGTTATATATATATATATATATATATATATATATATAGTGTGTGTGTTGTGTAGAGAGAGAGAGAGAGAGTGAGTGAGTGAGAGTGAGAGAGAGAGATGTGTGTGTGTGTGTGTGTGTGTGTGTCTTTGCTTGTCCCCCACCACCGTTTTACGTCTCCGTAACTTTGCAGTTCGGTAAAAGTGACTGATAGAATAAGTACCAGGCTTCAAAAATTTAAATCCTAGAGTCAATTCATTCGAATGAAAATTCTTCGAGGCGGTGCCCCAGCCTGGCCGCAGTCTAATGACTGAAACAAGTAAAAGATAAAAAAAATAAAGTATAAAGGCGTAGGAGTGGCTGTGTGGTAAGTAGCTTGCTTATGAACCACATGGTTCCAGGTTCAATCCCACTGCGTGGCACCTTGGGCAAGTGTCTTCTACTATAGCCTCGGGCCGACCAAAGCCTTGTGAGTGGATTTGGTAGACGGAAACTGAAAGAAGCCCGTCGTATATATGTATATATATATATATATCTATATGTGTGTGTGTGTGTGTGTGTGTGAGTCTATGTTTGTGTGTCTGTGTTTGTCTCCCTGGCATTGCTTGACAACCGATGCTGGCGTGTTTACGTCGCCGTCACTTAGCGGTTCGGCAAAAGAGACCGATAGAATAAGTACTAGGCTTACAAAGAATAAGTCCTGGGGTCGATTTGCTCGACTAAAA
>NW_021829753.1:0-5980 GCF_006345805.1 Octopus sinensis | reverse complement strand
CCATCTCCACCACCACAATCACCACCGACACCACCACCACCACCGCCACCACCATACCATACATTATAATAAATTTTAGAAACCTCTCCAGAAGTCTAATATTTCTTTAAATTCTTTGCTAAACTGGTTTTTCCCACCCCTTGTTTATCAAAGCAAGTGAAAATTCTAAACGATATTTTTAAACCATTAAAATTAGGATTTTTCAAAGTTCTACAGATCTATAGAATGTTATTTATTGCTGTGGTTATTATTTGGTTTTGTAGTTGTTTTAGCCATTAGGTCAGGTTCTGAACCAGCAGTACTTATGATCAAAGACGTTCCAATCGTAATTTCTTGTATTTTTTTTTCAGGTGTAGTTTATCTAAGACTATTTTGTCTAAAATGTTCTTTCTGTGAGACACTTTTCTACAAAGGCGTGATTTATATAAGGAATCGGCTTCTATTTTTAGCAGGTCAAAAACTTCATAGAATCTCACGTTGGTTCCTTCTTTCTTTGCTTTTTTTTTTCGTAGGAGTTGCTGTGTGGTAAGTACCTTGCTTACTAACCACATGGTTCCGGGTTCATTCCCACTGCGTGACACATTGGATAAGTGTCTTCTACTATAGCCTCGGCCGACCAAAGCCTTGTGAGTGGATTTGGTAGACGGAAACTGAAAAGAAGTCCGTCGTATATATGTATATATATATGTGTGTATATGTTTGTGTGTTTGTGTTTGTCCTCCCAACAACGCTTGACAACCGATGGTGGTGTGTTAACGTCCCCGTAACATTAGCGGTTCGGCAAAAGAGACCGATATAATAAGTACTAGGCTTCGAAAGAATAAGTTCTGGGGTCACTAAAGGTGGTGCTCCAGCATAGCCGCAGTCAAATGACTGAAACAAGTAAAAGAAAGGAAGAAAAAAGAAGGTGTAATTTATCTCAGACTACTTTGTCTAAAGTGTTCTTTTTGTGCGACACCTTTCCACAAGGGCATGATTTATATTAGAAATTGACTGACATTTCTAGCAGTTCAAGAAAATATATACAATCTCTCGCATTGGCAGGGTTTTTTTTGGAGTGGGGGGTAGGTTCAGGGCAGTCTATCTCAGACAGCTCTCTCTAAAGCGTTCTGTGAGAACTTTTCTAGAAAGACGTGATTTATATGAGAAATTGGCAGCTATTTTTAGCAGGTCAAGGAACTGCATAGAATCTCCCCCGTTGTTTCGGAATAGCAGAAAAGTATCCGTGTTTTATATTGGTGCGAAGGCCATTAGTTTGCTGGTGGTGGGGGTAGCGGAAGAGCAATCGCTTATACCGAAATTTGTACATGATAATAATGGGATGATGGGATGATGGGATGATGGAAGGCGAAGTTAACCTCATCCTTTGACCTCCCCCTCCTTCTTAACGAATAGCGCTGAGTGACGAAACTGTTCAGCATGCATTCGTCCAGTGCCTGGGCATTGCTGTCTTGCGGTGTTATGTCGAACAACTGATGCCATGTGTAGGACGGATCCAGTTTTCAAATGAAACCATTGAACAGATCACCCTGCAGTCTTCCTTTGCCTGGGAAGGACAGTCAGCTTTTATTTATTATCATTGCCTTTGAACAGCTTCTAACGCTGGAGATATACTACAGTGTCAGCTGTTCACTACCAGTGAACTAAGGTAACACCTCTTATTTTTCGAGCACCTTCCAGAGTATTCGAGCGGTTCCAAGCAGTACTGTTTTCTGCAAGTGCTCCACCCTTATTTCAGCCCCTATTTGTTCCACGTACTTCTCGAGATTTTTGCTCACTGTTCCAACGGCAGCGACAATTATTGGTACAACTTATTATTATTATTATTATATTATTATTAATTATTATTATTATTATTATTATTATTATTATTATTATTATTATTGAGCGAGAGAGCAGTGCATGCCATCAAAGTGATATTGGGGTAAAATGTACGAAGCCCAGTATTCCCATCATGGCTACCCGTCTGATAAGGGTACACTAGGCACATGCATCACAACCATATGTGCGCGACATGGTGATCTCATATCAAGAATTAACAGTGCATGACCTTGCAGGGGGGGGGGGGGGGCAGTTAGAATTTTCTTTTGGTCGAGTAAACCATCCCAAGCAAAAGGTCCCTGAATTTAAGGGTTGTTTAAGGATGTTGAACGAAACACCCATGTCTCCAGAGGGGAATTATTCAAGCCCAAAGAATCCCTCTCAACACACGGCTATGATGCTCCCCCAATACTTCTGCTCATGATTAGAGATGCACATATCGTCAGCTACTAAGGGACATGCTCAACTGGTTAAGGCCAAACAACTGACAAGCAAATCTGTGGTATTGAGTAGAATATTTGCTGTAGCCCATCTTTTATACCAAGACCAAACAATGTACATGATAACACTTCCAATCGTTAAGATCAGCAGCCACGAGAACCACTGCCTGGTACTGCATCAGGGCATTATTATTATTATTGTTGTTGTTGTTATTATTATTATTATTATTATTATTATTATTATTATTATTATTATTATTATTATTATTATTATTATATTATATTATTATTGGTGGCTGTTGCGAAAGAGGTTGTGTAGTGGACCACATTAAGATGTCTGAAGACGGACACTTTTCTCCTTGACCAAATCCTCATCGACCATATACTTGGATACACACACGAACATAATACATACATATATATACATGTACACACACACACACACACACACACACGTGCGCGATTATATATTCATATAATATGTGTGTGTATGTTTGCATGTTTGTCATTCCAGCAAATTCGTCGAGAAGTGAATGAGTCGAATGGTTGGCCCTGTAGATCAAATAAAAACAACAGAAGGAAGGTATTTTGCTCAATGGTCAGTTTGACCGTGAGGTTTATGTGGTCTCCGCGACCACCCCTCACACGACTTCCTATTATTATTTATTAATGTTGTTCGTTTTACAAAAATGTCATTGTAGCGTCCTGCCTCGTCAGCAATGTTTTGTGGACACTTGGTAGTCACACCATGGTTCTTCTGCTTTGAGAGAAAGTTGTGGTGAAAGTGTACAGCGGGGTTCACCCAACCCCGCCGGAACCTCGTGGAGCTTAGGTGTTTTTGCTCAATAAACACTGGGAATCGAAACCGCGTTCTTACGACCGCGAGTCCGCTGCCCTAACCACTGGGCCATTGCGCCTCTACTGTTGCTGTTGCTGCTGTTGTGAGGATGCATGGTCTAGTAGTCGGAGAGTGGCACTCACGAACGTGAGATCGTGGTTTCAATTCCTAGACCGTGTGGTGCATTGTGCTCTTGAGCAAGTCACTTCATCTCACGTTGCTCTGGGATCCTTTTCGACACCTCTTCAGGCAACATCGATTTGATGGAGAGAACGAGCGAATGTACAGAACTTCCGTTCGATCACTACAAACCAATCATTTGTGCAGGCCGTTCAACAAAAAGCTGAGCACTCAAACGCCGTCTTCGATGGCAGAGTTCATCATCATCATCATCATCATCATCATCATTGCTATTGTCCCTAAGCTCCCCTTGTAGCAAAAAATTATTATTATTGGGAGAAGTAGTCGTAGTAGTAGTAGTAGTAGTAGTAGTAGTAGTAGCAGCAGCAGTAGTAAAAGTAGTTCTAGTTGTAGTAGTAGTGGTAGTAGTGGTTGCAGTGGTGGTAGTAGTGGTAGTAGTAGTAGTAGTAGTAGTAGTAGTAGTAGTAGTAGTAGTAGTAGCGGTTGTAGTAGTAGTAGTGGTGGTGGTATGAGTGGTAGTAACATTGTTGTTGATGATGTTGGTTATAGTGGTTGCGATGTCAGTCCTGGTGGCATAATTTGTGGTCGTTGTATAGTTTACGATCATCATCATCATCGTCATCATCGACATCATCATCACCACCACCACCACCACCACCACCACCATCATCATCATCATCATCGTCGTCATCATCATCGTCGTCTTCATGATCACCATCATCATCATCATCGTCATCATCGTCATCATCGTCAACCGGAACAGTAGTATTAGCAGTAGTAGCAGCAGGAGTGGTAGTGGCATTAGTAGTAGTAGTGGTGGCGATTTTAAGAGGTGTTGTTGTAGTGAGGTGAGGCGGGGCGAGATGAGGCATTGGTGATAAATGCTGGTCTCTCTGTCCAGCCACCAAAGCAAAAAAAAAAAAAGAAGAAAAAGAGAGAGAGAAATGAATAAAAGGAAATTTACTACAAAACCGAAATAAAAAACAAAAGAAAAAGACAAACAATAAAAAGGCTTGAAATCGTACTTTTTTTCTTTTTTTTTTAGCCATTTTCTGAATGAGAGAGGTTGAGGTAAAAATGAGACAAGATATGTGCATATATATATATATATATATGTATGTGTCTCTCTCTCTCTCTCTCTCTCTCTATATATATATATATATATATATATACACAAACATATATATATATATATATAGATATATCTATATATTTGTATATATATATAGAGAGAGAGATACATAGGTACATAGATAGATTGATATGTGCATATATATATATATGGACCACACATACATATATGTTTATAGACAACACATATACACACACACACACATATATATATATGTATATACGTAAATACGTGGGTATTATATGCGTATACGTAGTTATATATACTTACGTATATACATAGACATGTGTGTGTGTGTGTGTACATAGAGAGATATAGCGAAAACTGTCTGAAAAAGAAAAGCGCGCGTGTATTTGAGTATGTGTGTGTGTGTGTGTGTGTGTGTGTGTGTGTGTGTGTGTGTGTGTGTGTGTGCGTGCGTTAGATGTTTGCCAAAACTAACAGCCAAGTCAATTAAGAAATAAAATGGATTCTGTGTCAAGAGAGGAAAAAAAAATTGTTGCGGACAAGAACAGCGAGGTCCAAGAGACGAGGATGGTTGGGGTGTGGTGGGGAAAAGGGTGGTGTATGGGGTCAGTGGTGCAGGTTTGTGGAGATATTGGTTGGGTGAAGGGGCCGATGTATGGGAGGGAGGAAGAGACGATGATGGTGATGATGATGATGATGGCTGTGGTGGTGGTGATGATGATAACAGTGATGGTATTGGTAGCGGTGGTGTTGTTGGTGGTTGTGGTGGTTGTGGTGGTGGTGGTGATGGTGGCTGTGGTGTTGTTGTTGTGGTGGTGGTGTTAGTGCTTGTGTTGTTGTTGTTGGTGGTGGTGTTGTTGTTGTGGTGGTGGTGTTAGTGCTCGTGTTGTTGTTGTTGGTGGTGGTGTTTGTTGTGGTGGCGTTGGTAGTGGTGGTAGTGGTGGTGTTGGTTGTGGTGGTAGTGGTGGTGTTGGTTGTGGTGGTGGTGATGTTTATAACGTTGAAACAAAGATGAAGATGAATGGTTTTTTATTGTAACGACGAAAAGTGGAAGAAGAATAAGAATAAGAAGAAGAAGAAGAAGAAGAAGAAGAAGAAGAAGAAGAAGAAGAAGAAAGTGTAATAGAGAAAGAAAGAAAAGGGAAGTGAAAAAGAGAAGAAAAAGAAGAAAGAAATAGAAAACGAAAAGGAGAAAAAGGAGGACGGTAAATAGAAAAAATGATTATATTGAAGGGGAGGAATATGAAGCGGAAGTAGAGGAGTGAAAGGAAGAGGAGAAAGATGGCGAAGGGGAGAAAGTAAAATGAGGTGGAGGAAGTGGAGGAAATGGTGGGAGAGAAGAAAGGGGAAGGGACAGGAGGGGAGGAGGAGGAGGGGGAAGAAGAAGAAATGAAAATGATGAGGAAGTTGATGATGATGATGATGATAATGATGATGATGATGATGATGATGATGACGATGATGAAGATGGTGCTTGGAATGAAGATGGAACTATAAGGAAAGGGGTATTTGTAGTAAGTGATGGCGGCGCGGTGGTGGTGGTGGTGGTGGTGGTGGTGGTGAAGTTTCGGATGTAGCAGAGGAATGTGAAAATCTGTTGAGGCATCGAGGCCTCGAGTTTCTTCACACCGTTGCTGGCTC
>NW_021829752.1:0-5983 GCF_006345805.1 Octopus sinensis | reverse complement strand
GTCCACTAAGAGTTTGTGAAGAATATGTCTAATTGTCTGCGAAAACGTTTCAGTTTCGGTGTGAATGGGAAGAGTGAAGATTGAGGAAGATTAGGTAAAATTTTGAAAATAAACATTGTTGGGTGAATGTTTCAAGTGGCGACTTGAGGCGTGTAAATAACATTCCACCGTCTTAGCAAACAACAGAGGAAACAATACTTTGAATAAACTAGTCTTATTATTATTAACAATGAAACGTATTATATTCAACATACTCTTAAACTCCCGCACACACACACACATAATATGCATTATATATATATATTATATATATATATATATTATATATATATATATATATATATATACAGGCGAAAACTTATATATACACAAATACCGTTCAGAATGGTGACGGTAGAAAAGGCTTCTTCTCCGAAACTGGTTTTTGTGTTAATGAATAAATGGCTGTTGTTTCAGTATGTTGCTGCTAGCATAGTGTCGACATAGTATCGAGGTGTTCAGTAAAATTACATGAATGTCAACAAGAGGACTTGGATGATAAGAAAGGAAATTATAGCGTGAATTATTTCATTTTCGTTTGCTGTATTTTGCTTTATTTTAATGGAATATATTTTGTTGTTTTATTAAACTTGAGATAATTATAGCGTTGGCATCAGTTCCATACATTTGCACGAGCCTATATACCCTCCATATGTATGTATAGTTATCCATGCATACATGCACGTATATATATATATGTACATACATTACATACGTACATACACGTGTATATATATATACACACACATACAGATATTTATACAGCTCACACACACTCACACGCACTCCAGCACATATATATAAATACACATGTATATTTATATATATATACACACGTGTATACCTCTATTATATACATACGTATGTTTTGTATGTATATATGTGTGTGTGTGTATGTGTGTGTGTCTATATATATATATATATAGGAGAGAGAGAGGGGGAGAGAGAGAGGGGGAGAGAGAGAGAGCGAGAGAGAGAGTGGTTGTATACTGTCAACTTAACGTGACAGTCCCGTAAAGGGAAACACCACACCGTTATTTAGCCCTAGGAAGCATCGACGCTTCCTGACACATTTCCTTTGTCCTTATATTTGCGAAGGGGAGAGAAGCACCTCCACCATCTAGGGCCTGCACTTTCAAAACCGACAGGAAGCGTCGATGCTTCCTAGGGCTAAATAGCGGTGGTGTGTTTCCCTTTACGAGACTGTCACGTTAAGTTGACAATATACAACCACTCTATCGCTGCACCACCGCTCATGTCTCTTTGAGATATTTAGAAATTTGATATATATATATATATATATAAACATCACAAAACAGCTTTAGAGCATTCGCTATATATTCAAATACTCCAAACGTGCCATACATGTCGTTGCATGCCTGCGCTAGTGAAAGATCTCAGCACTTTTGGGGACGACAAAGCTAATTAATACCAGACTCTCTTTCGGACTCTTGCTTTTTTTAATTCCTCGGTGCGTTTTTTTTTCGGAGTGGAGAAAATTGCATGTGTCACTGCGTAGCTGGATTTAGGTGGTCGGTGGGTGTACGTTGACCGTTCAGTGTTTCGTATACTTACTTGTACTTGTGACGGCGTTCACCCAGGGCGGGTTGAGCCGGCTTCTTCTCTGGTCCTAACGGCATCACGAACCATAGCGGCCCACGCTCAACGGTCCTGTGCGAGGTCACTGGAGATAACGAGCCATTCGCGGTTTCATCTGCGACCACCTACGGACCTGAGAGTTCGCAGAGGTCCTCCTTTATCGTCGACTAGCAGGGATACCCGGCATTGCCCGGTTACATTCAATTGAAGAATTATACTTTTCTGCCATATTTTCTGTAATGAACTGGAATATTTATGTTTCAAATTTCATCAAAATTACAAATGAGGGTTGTTTTTTTCCCTCTTTACACAGCCTAAAAAAATTGTAATCGTGACACGTGTATCCCATACTACTGACTTTTATGCGCATATTCCAAAATTCCAGTCTTATTGGACCTGTTAAAAAGATTTTGTTTCTGAAAGATGAAGGTCATGGAGCTCTAAAATGTGAGAGTTAAGGCCCTTTTTGGGGGTGGGCATCTTAATGTCAACCAGAGAAGTTGAATTGTTGAGAATCTTTTTAACTTGGGTCTTATATCTATTATTTGAATTTCTTTGAAATAGGAAATATGTGTTCACTGGGTTTGTAAAAGAGAGCAAAGCTACATGGAACCAAAAGACAAATGATCACAATAAGCAGTCAGTTACCCTACCCTAGTCGTTACCACTCCCAATGTAGGATTCCTCACCATCCAGGTGACAGGCACAGCCGTAAGATGCATTATGAATCTATAGCAATTGGAAGGGCGTGACCCAACTGAAATCAACATCTGGGAAGGCCTTGAAATCAATGTTACCATCTGGGGACTATGTGTGACCCAGTGATAATAAAAAGACTGAAAGGAGGTCTGCAATCAAATAACTTTACTCAACACTTTGCAACTGAATCAGTGGAGGCAAAATCACAATGTAAGTGTATGTCAAAGCAAACTGTTACACTGTTGTAATATCTGTTATAAATAATGCTCAACTTTTATGCTCGGGTAATTCTACAGCTTCCAAGAGCACAACTGTTTTCGTTTTTGCTTAGATAAAATGACAAAATTGTGGGTATTAAATCCCCATGGAGGGGTCTTTCTAACTTGTAAGAAGATGAAATTTTATAAATTTTACTTCATTTGTGTCTAATATCTATGGTTAAAATTTCATCAACAGCAAAAATATATGAAATTGGCATGGGGGTTATGGCCCTTATGCATAGAATATAATTTCCAAATTTCATAAAGATCCACTCAGTACTTTTGACCTAGCCTTGGATCATAAAAGAAATGACTAAAATTTGCGAGTTAAGGCTCCCATTAGGGTGTTATAGATAGATAGATAGATAGATAGATAGATAGATAGATAGATAGATAGATAGATAGATAGATAGATAGATAGATAGATAGATATAGATATAGATATGCACACACATATACAAAGATAAATTGATAGATACAACTGAGTGGGAAAATAAAAATATGAGACACAGCCTAGTGCTTTTTTATGTTGATAAGCCTGGTACTTATTCTATTAGTTTGTTCTTGTGAAACCAGTAAGTTATGTGGATGTAAATAAATGAACTGCAGTTGTGAAGCAATGATTAGGGAGAAACACAAAGACACACACATAGGCTTACATATATACATACATATATATACGATTGATTTGTTTAAGTTCCTGTCTACGAAATCCACATATATTGATGTTGTTGGCATCTTTTTTGTCTCGGGCGACAATGGAGTTGCACATAAAATAATCTAGTCCGGTTTTTACATTTCATGTCCAAATACATCTCCTGCTGTGGCTGTGTAGTCCTATCCTGGACAAACACTCCCTCTGGCAGGTGCCGCAAATGTAGCGAAGACTTTACCTGGCTGGTTGTAATGTCATAGTTTCTTATTGACATATTTTCTTGTCTTTCCATTTCTCCTCTCTCCCTCTGTCACTCCTTTGTGTTCCCTCTTCTACGGGGCGTCGCCAATCCCCACGGTGGCTGGCAACTGCTTCCCAGTTGGTAATATTGATGTTGCAGGCATTCATGTCCCTTTTGCAAACATCCTTGTATCGTAAGAACGGTCTTCCCACAGACCTAGTACCCCTAGCAAGCTCTCCGTTGCGTATGTCCTCGGGGATTCTGCCATCTTCCATACGGCTAACATGTCCAAGCCATCTCAAACGTCTTTGTGTGAGGAGTGCAAACATGCTTGGTATTCCTGCTTGCTTGAGGACATCTTTGTTAGGGACATGATTCTGCCATTTGATGCGGATTTTCCGGAGGCAGCGCAGGTGAAAGATATTTAGGCGACGCTCTTGGCGTGTGTATGGCGTCCAAGTCTCACTTCCAAACGTTAGAGTGCTAAGTACACATACCTGGTAAATCTTCATTTTTGTGGTCTTGGTCAGCTTATTGTTGTCCCATGCTCGTTTGGAGAGTTGGGCCATCACAGCAGCTGCCTTGCCAATGCGTATATTGAGCTCAGCATCAAAGGTTAGGTTATAGGTGACGGTGGAGCCAAGGTAGGTAAACTTCTCCACCTCCTGTAGTCTGTGGTCTCCAATATGTATGTTTGGGATGTCCGATGTAGCCTGACCAATGATGGTGGTCTTCTTGGGGCTGATAACTAAGCCAAAGTTGCTACATGCTTGCTCAAAACAGTTGTAGGGCTTCTTCTGTGTGTGATACCAGAGCAGCAGCATCAGCAAATAGCATCTCCTTGATCAGGACACTTCTTATTTTGGTCTTGGCACGC
This sequence comes from Octopus sinensis, assembly GCF_006345805.1. Classification (NCBI taxonomy): domain Eukaryota; kingdom Metazoa; phylum Mollusca; class Cephalopoda; order Octopoda; family Octopodidae; genus Octopus; species Octopus sinensis. Next base: position 1,613 of record NW_021829752.1, on the reverse strand, counting down.
AGACGCGAGAGATTGAACAGTTTCCCATCATTTCTACTGTGCAGAAACACTCCATCATCTGATGTCTCAAAGACATGTGATAGCAGCAGCGAGAAGAAGATGCCAAATAATGTAGGAGCAATGGGGTAAAGCAACCTTGCTTTACCCCATTTTTTATTTGGAAGGCGGCTGATGTTGAACCATTGTGCTGTATGGTGCCTTGCATATCATCATGGAAAGATTTGATGATTCTCAGCAGCTTTGGTGGACATCCGATTTTTTGGAGCAGGATGAAGAGGCCTCTTCTACTTACCAAGTCAAAGGCATTTGTCAGATCAAGGAAGACCATATATAATGGCGTTTTCTGCTCTCTGGACTTCTCCTGAAGTTGGCGTATGGAGAATATCATGTCAATAGTTGATCTGCCTCTTCTAAAACCACACTGCGATTCTGGATTTATTCGAGAAGCAAGCAGTTGCAACCTGGACCGGATAATGCGTGCAAAAGCATTTCCAACAGTGCTTAGAAGAGATATTCTATGGTAATTGTTACAATCACCACGGTCACCTTTGTTTTTGTAAAGCGTAATGATGTTAGCATCCCGTATATCCTGAGGTACTGTACCCTCTTCCCAGCACTGACACAGAAGCTCATGAAGGTGCCGAAGTAGGATGGTGTTTTTGCCGGTTTTGATGATCTCTAAGGGGATGCTGTCTTTTCCCGGAGCCTTGTTACTTGGTAGGGAGTCAATAGCCTAGTTGAGCTCTGCTATAGATGGCAGACTGTCAAGTTCGCACATGACTGGCAAGATGTTGACACCCTCGATTGCAGCTTCAGCTACCGTGGTCTCCCGTGAGTAGAGATCCTGGTAGTACTCCACCCATCTATCCATTTGCTTGCTTTGGTCCTTGATGAGATCTCCAGTAGTTGATTTCAGAGGGACTGACTTGGTTGCGGATGCACCGAAGGCTTTCTTCAAACCGACATACAACCCACGGGTGTCGCCACTGTCAGCAGCTGACAGGATACTCTGACAGATTTCCTGCCAATACCTATTTGCACAGCGTCTGGCAGTCAGTTGGGTTTTATTTCTTGCCTTTCTGAGTTCTTCGAGTGACTTTGTAGAAGAATCCCTCTTGTATTGCATCAGAGCTTGCACGTTTTGCTTCAATAACTGTTTCCAGCTCTGAGAGCCCAGCACTGAACCAATCTGGGCTTTGCCTTTCTCTCATGCCGAAGGTATCTATTGATGTGGTATACAAAGCTTCCCCGATATAATTCCACCTACTTTCAGCAGAGGAGGTTGGGCAGCTACTGAGGGCAACCTTGATAGAAACAGCAAAACATTTTCGCAGTGTAGGGTCCGAGGTTCTGGTAGTGTTAATGCTTGGTCGGCCCATTATCTTGGAGTGATGGACTTTTTTAGGCAGAATCCTCACCCTGCTTCTTATTAGTGAATGATCTGAGTCACAATCCAAGCTGTGGTAACTACGGGTCAGTTGAACAGAATTCAGAAAGGATCTTCGTGTAATGATGAGATCCAGGTGATGACAGTGGTGAGATCTTGGATGTCTCCAAGATGCCTTGTGGGATGTCTTGTTGGCAAAGAATGTGTTAGTAATGCACAGGTTTAT
>NW_021829751.1:0-5949 GCF_006345805.1 Octopus sinensis | reverse complement strand
GTTGTAGAATTGCTGCGACAGGTCCGGCCCCATGGAATCGTGATAGTCCGGTTTGTTACCTTTAAGTGAGCACATCAGCGTGAACTGGCTGACACAGAGCACTTCAAGTTGACGGTCCTTCACGCTTTTGTTCCACCGCTTACCGTTGTCGTCTTCGAATACTCGAAGATTCAACACTTTCCTTACCATATATTCCATTTCTTTCATAGTATCATAACGTCCGATTCCAACAAGTAAGCAGAGGCCCTTTCCTATTGAGCTGACCAATTCATTGTTTACGGATACACTGGCCTTCGCCACCCGTTGCACGATTATCTTCATTGTTGTCTTCAATTAAGAATCGTTGTTAATTGCATCAGAAACAACGCGAGGAAAGGAAAGCCGGCCACCGGTGTAACAATTTGAGATTACCTCCGCTATTTTCACCCACCAGGATTACTCTTTTACTCTTTTATTTGTTCCAGTGATTTGACTGCGGTCATGCTGGAGCACAGCCTTTAGTCGAGCAAATCGTCCCCGGGACTTATTCTTTGTAAGCCTAGTATTTATTCTATTGGTCTCTCTTGCCGAACCGCTAAGTTACGGGGACGTAAACACACCAGCATCGGTTGTCAAGCGATGTTGGGGGGACAAACACAAACACATACACACTCACACACATATATATATACATATATACGACGGGCTTCTTTCAGTTTCCGTCTACTAAATCCACTCACAAGGCATTGGTCGGCCCGAGGCTATAGTAGAAGACACTTGCCCAAGGTGCCACGCACTGGGTCTGAACTCGGAATCATGTGACTGGTAAGCAAGCTACTTACCACACAGCCACTCCTGGCTGTTTCAGTGAAAAGCAATAATATTCCGGTCGACTGAATCAAATACATGCACATAAACCGGCTTTTTGTGTGTTTTTGCTTTATTTTTGTTTTTACCAAATGCAAGAAATTATGATTAGTTTATTTTGCAATAATCAATAATTTCTTGGCATCGATATCTATGTTATGGCTGACCTTATTATTTTATAGTGTGTATGTGTGTGTGTATTTTGTGTGTGTGTGGATGTGTGTGTGCGTGGGTTTTGCTGACCGTTTGTTTTTGGATGAGGCAAAAAGCCAGTTTTTATTTTTATTTATTTTTGTGCAGAGAAGCGACGGAAGGGTAGTGGAGAGAGGATGAAAGAGAGAGAGAGAGAGAGAGAGAGAGGAGAGAGAGAGAAGAGGGGCAGACAGAAAGAGAGAGACAAAGCAGCGATAGCTTTGTCGATGCAACAGATTTCTAGTATAGTTTCATGTCGAGCAAATTTAACCCCTTCGACCTTTGACCTCTAATATCTTCAGGGGAGAGGAAAAGTGAAAAAGATTGACGAACATAGATATTGATTTAGTTACAGTGTTATATATATATATATATATATATATATATGTATGTATGTATGTGTGTGTGTGTGTGTGTATAGCACTGACCACTTCCCAGCACCCTCGCCATCATCCACACACCCACGCATTACAGACAGACACACTTACACGCGCACACATCCACACGTCAGTCACCAGCCCCTATCCACATGCACACACACTCTCACATACACACACGCACGAGCACCTTCGTATTGGGATCACCAGTACTTTATTATCTCCCCTTCTTCCTAGCTCTCCTGTCTAACTACCTTTGCCCAACCAGTCGCCATGATTGACCGCTAACTCTAAAAGCTATTTTTTAAAATTCTCTCTCTGTTTATTTCATCGTGTTTCTTTCTGTTGAAGAGCGTAGACTCGAAACTTAAAACACTTTCTCACGTTCCCGAGCGTCAAACTAATACACCTGCTTGTTGTTTATACACTTGTGTTCGTCTATTATTTTTCCTGTAAATTTCAACTATAATATATATATATATAATATATTGATTGTAATTATTGTACTGTATTAATGTATAATATCATTGCTATTGTGTAGTGTTTAATAAATTATATGATGCGGTATTATCTGATAGTTGATGATTGATTTAGATATATTTCTCCATTTTCTCATTTTGTATATATATATAATATGTGTGTGTGTGTGTGGCAGTCCAGCTATTTTTACCGAACGATATGCATTAGTTCACTGTCTCTCCATCAAATCGACATTGTCCGAACAGGTGCGCAATGTACCACGTGTCAGGTGTCGAGGTGATCGCAGAGCAAAGTGAAATGAAGTGTTTTGCTCAAAAACACAACGGACCAGCCGGTCTAAGAACTGAAACCACGATCTCGCGATCGTAACTGCAACGCCCTAACCACAAGGCCACGCGTCCTCGTGTATATAGTAGTAATTTTGTGATAGTTATAGTGGTAGTAATAAACACTTTAAATTTCTGTGTCTTAGGACGGCAATAGAATGCTGCCCTAAATACCTCACCGTAGAAGCTAAATAGGTCGTTACTCCGCTGTTGTCTGTTCAAATATAGCCGAGGTTGGCACTATGCTTTACTCTAGTATAAAGTTAGTGAGAGTGGGCGCAATCACAAAAGCCTCTTTTGTCAGGTAGAGTGGGAGACACTACTTGCAGATTAATCACCTTCTGTATCAACATTTAATTCTTTATGTATTTTCAATGATTATAGATTGGAAATCTTACAATGGGAAATGAAAATTTTGAAACAAGACGAGCGTGGAGGCGGTGGTGGTGTGCGTGAGCTCTAATGCGACCATTCGACCGTGGTTGCTTCCCAAACACATGGTTCCAAGTTCAGTCTTTTTGTGAGGCACCTCGGGCCGACCAAAGCCTTGTGAATGGATTAGGTAGACGGAAACTGTAAGAAACCCATCGTGTATATATATATATATATATATATATATATATATATATATATATATATATATATATATATATACAAATATATATATATATATATACATATATATATTAATATATATATATATATATATATATGAGTGTGTGTGTGTGTGTGTGTGTGTGTGTGTGTAGAACGACCATACGAAAAGGGATGGTGACGAATGAATGACTCCTTTAAACACCGCACGGTTGCCTTACAGTAAAAGCCAAAATTTAGATAAAAGAATACAAGTGCCAAGAATGAATAAGAAGACGACACAACCGTAGAATGTTTAAGAGAAAGGTTTCATTTATATGTTAACATGTGGGTAGCAGAGTGTGTGTCTGTGTGTTCGACATAATTACATACATACATACATACATACATACATACATAATAATAATAATAATAATAATAATAATAATAATAATAATAATAATAATAATGGTTGTGATGCATGTGCCTGGTGTACCCTTATCAGACGGGTAGTCATGATGGGTATATTGGGCTTCGTATATTTTACCCCAGTGTCACTTTGATGGCATGCACTGCTCTCTCACTCAATAATAATAATAGACAGGCCGTCAAGCATGCAATAATGTGTATGTGTGCTTACAGAGTGTATCTGTGTGTGGGCTATAAGTTCATATATAATAAGAACAATAAGACAGGCCGTCAAATATATAATAACGTGTATGTGCACAAACAAAGGTGTATGCGCGTGAGATAAAATACAGAGCATAGAAAGTGTTTACATCAGGACGCTCGATGAATGTTCAGATACAAGGTAGAGAAAAATACCAGTTCGTAGTAAGGAACGTAATAGTAATATTTCTGTTACAAAGAGGTCGAGGTCACAAGGCAGAGGCCGGTTGAACAAAGAGGTCGAGGTCACAAGGCAGAGGCCGGTTACATGTCGTGTAACGGTTGAGGCTTCTATGCTGTGCCGGGTTACTTGGTACAGAAGGATCTCGCAGGTTGAGCTAGCTGTTAACCTTGGTGAGTATTCACAAACAGCGTGAAGTTAAACCTGGGCAATGTTGCTGTGTATGTATTGATGTTGGTGGCGTTGATAAACTGAAAGTGACGGTGGTGGAGGTGACGTTGAGATGAAGGCGACCACGGCTGCACCCATAAGCCATACCTGCGCTTATAAGCAACGCCTGCGCCCATAAGCCACGTCTGTGCCTATAAGTCATGCCTGCGTCTATATAAAAATATAATAGGATTTTTTAAAACATTGAATAGCTATGAGGGTCCAAAAGAATAAAATAGGAATCATAGGGGTTCACAGAGGGGAAATGATAAAGAAACACTGGTTCAGACCCAGATCATTCTTGATCCAGCAGATTAATGATCCAAATCGTTTCAGCCATGAACACGCTACCTAATGCATCTGGTTCAGTGCTGTTCAACCCTAAATCAATAATACTGAACCAGGTGACTAGGATCGAAGGCATTCTACTCGTAGCCACCCCTTTTTCTTATTCTTTTTTTTTTTTTTTTCAGGTACAGAGTATCTAGGACTACATTTATCAAATCCAGCTTGTTTGAAAGGAAGAAAAAATGTTCCTGTTTTTAGATATTCTACGCATGGGGAGTAGGTGGGTGTAATCGATTACGACTGATAGGTATTGTCTGTGAGAGCTGATTGATTTGTTTGTAACGGGAACCTTTGAACATGTTAGAAAAGCTTCAATTTAATACTCTTTCACTATTATCGATCCAGCTCATTATAGAACTGGCTGACCGGCTGATTAGCTTGTTGGCTTGTTTATATGTTTTGGGAAATAATAGGGTGATCCAATTATTCCAATAATAATAATAATAAAATAATAATAATAATAATAATAATAACAATAATAATAATGGTTTCAAATTTTGCCACAGAGCAGCCATTTTGGGGGAGGGATGAAATCGATTTCATGGACCCCAGTGCGTAACTGGTGCTTAATTTATCGACCCCGAAAGGATGAAAGGCAAAGTCGACCTCGGCGGAATTTGAACTCAGAGCGTAGCGGCAGACGAATTACCTATTTCTTTACTATCCACAAGGGGCTACACACAGAGGGGACAAATAGGGACAGACGAACGGATTAAGTCGATTACATCGACCCCAGTGCTTAACTGGTACTTAATTTATCGACCCCGAAAGGATGAAAGGCAAAGTCGACCTCGGCGGAATTTGAACTCAGAACATAATGGCAGGCGAAATACGTCTACGCATTTCGCCCAGCGTGCTAACGTTTCTGCCAGCTCACCGCCTTCCTAATAATAATAATAATAATAATAATAATAATAATAATAATAATAATAATAATAATAATGGTTTCAAATTTTGGCAGAAGGTCAACAGATTTTGAGGGGATCTGCTTGTCGGTTATTTGACCTTAACCAGTTGAGCATACCCCTTAGTAGCTGGCGATATATGCAGAGAAGGTATTTTATCGATGAGGTCGCGAATGGCAACGAAAGAACTTTGATAAACATGATTGATTGACTGGCGGATTAATCAAACAATTGATTAATCAAATGGTTAAATGCTTGGTCAATTGACTAATAAAATCAAAGAAGTGAAGTAGAACGAATGCGTATATTTATTATTGGCACAATGGCCTCCCATCTAGTGAAAGCACAAAGCCTGGAATTTGAGGGGCGGGGACTAGTCGATTACATCAATCGCAGTGTTTCGCTGGTATTTAATTTATCGACCCCGAAAAGGTGAAAGGCAAAAAAATGACCTCAGCGGAATTTGAACTCAGAACGTAGCGACGGGCGAAATTTGTCCCGCTCTTTAACGACTCCGGTAGTTCTCTTTTACTCTTTTACTTGTTCCAGTCATTTGACTGCGGCCATGCTGGAGCACCGCATTTAGTCGGGCAAATCGACCCCAGAACTTATTCTTTGTAAGCTTAGTACTTATTATATCTGTCTCTTTTCCCGAACCGTTAAGTTACGAGGACGTAAACACACCAGCATCGGTTGTCAAGCGATGTTGGGGAGACAAACACAGAGACACAAACTCACACACACACATACACACATATATATATACATATACATATATACTACGGGCTTCTTTCAGTTTCCGTCTACTAAATTCCTCTCAAGGCTTTGGTCGGCCCGAGTTT
>NW_021829750.1:0-5000 GCF_006345805.1 Octopus sinensis | reverse complement strand
GCTACTACAAGACAATGCCAAAGACAATACATTAGAAATTCCAATTCCATTTCCATCTAACCTTCTTCGAAGTTGAGTGTCATTATCCTACAATTTGGTATAATGTTCCATAGGAAACTAACTATAAGCAATTCCCAAATGCAAGCGTTCATAATAAACAAGGCAAATGCTAATAACGAAATTTGAGAGAATCTGACATTTGGTTCCAGCTCCAATAATTGTTTGATGTATTGAAGAATAAATATCCAAAATAGAAACTCTGTGGAATATGCCACGAGAAATTTCTGTAATATATTATGAAATGATAAATGTCGACGGGAGTCAGAGAAGTTCATAAAGCTGGTCATTAGCTGAAAGAATTTCTGTTATTTTATATGGAGCAGAACCGGAGTTCTACTTTCACTCTTGGATGTGAGGCCATTTATTCTATTTCATGGAATCAGAGCCCATCATCAACAATGCTAATGCGTATGAAAAGAATAGGAAGAAGAAGAATAGGAAGAAGAAGAATAGGAAGAAGAAGAAGAAGAAGAAGAAGAAGAAGAAGAAGAAGAAGAAGAATAACAACAACAACAACAACAACAACAAGGAGAACAAGAAAAACAAGTACAATACGAAAGAGTGGGTAGAGGAACTGTTTTATTTGCTACAGGGCCATGGATGAGTGGGACATTAGAAGGATGGCTTACAATTTGTGTCGAAGCTTACATAAAATATGAGGGAAAAGAAATGGAAAAGATGGCGAAATGAGATAAATGTATCGATAAATTACAAAGTATGTGAACACGTAAATGATTCTGCCCTCCGAATATAGGAGAACCTTCAACCAAGGGCAGTTAATGTACCCTACAGGGTCAGGACTGCACTGACCACCAAAGATACGAGGCGTTGCCCGACTCTTAGAATAGGTCCATCCTTCCTAACCATTTTCCCAAATAAGGCGTTTCGAATGTAGACAAGGACAGAATTTTCGCCCTTTTTATTTATTTTTTTTTTTTCGGTGAGGTATGTTTGTCGATTACACAGACTCCACTGATTGACAGGTATGCCACGGCATTTCGTCATCTCCCACAAGACGAAAGGCAAAGTTGATTTCGCCGGGACAATAATAGCAATAATATCATAACTGTTTCCAGTAGAAGCTCAAAGTCAGAAGACACGTGGATGAAGAACTGTCTTAGTATCATCATCCTCAACACCATATATCGTATCAACGTCATCGTAACCACCATCGTGATCACCATCCCAATTTTCATTATCATCATCATTGTCTTTCAGTTTCCGTCTATCAAATCCACTCACAAGGCTTTGGTTGACCCGCGCCTATAGTAGAAGACACTTACCCAGGGTGCCACGGGGTGAGACTGAACCAGAAACTATGTGGTTGGTTAGCAAGCTACTTACCACACAGCCAACAAAATATAAAACACAAAATATGCAATATATATATAATACCTTGATATGTGTGTGTGGTGTGTGTGGTGTGTGTGTGTGTGTGTGTGTGTACATGTGTGTGTATTAATAAAATATATATAAGATATATATATATATTTTATATATTTTTTTTAAATATTTGCCTGTACGGCTTATGCTCCAAGCCACCAACGATGGTATTTTTTTAAAATCTTATCGTTCTCATATTTTACATACATGTATGTGTGTGTGTGTATATGTATGTATATATAGATATAGTATATATATATATATCTATATATATATAATAATATATATATATATATATATACATATATTATCATACCATACATATAAACATATATATATGTATTATATAAGTGCAGACATACATACACATGCACACTCACATATATATATATGTATACAGAAAGACACACACGTAGTGTGTGTGTGTGTGTGTAATTGTAATCAAAAGACATAATAAAATTATAAAAGCGAGATACACAAAATATAAAACACCATCAGAAAACTATATGTATAAGAGAAATATATAAAGTTACTATAATATAATTAATTTGTAATTGCGCAAAATTATTCAAGTTTTGATAAACAAAAAGATCTGAAAACATTTAAACACTGAAACTACATGTTTATATCAGCAAAACATCTAAAAAAGCTATACAAGTTTGCCACTAACAATTTTCTTTTTACATATAACGTTTGTAACCCTACCAAATACTAACATATAGAAAACGTTACCAATAACAGAAGCATGGTCACTCATATCAAATATAATAGTAGGGTTAAATGCCGGGTTAAGACTGAAGGATAACTAATCTCAAGAATAGCTAATCCCATATATGTATTCTTTAACGATGTGAGGGCGCGTGGCTTAGTGGTTAGGGCATTCGGCTCGTGATCGTAAGGTTGTGAGTTCGACTCCCGGCGACGCGTTGTGTCCTTGAGCAAGACACTTTATTCTTTAACGAGTGAATTGGGGAAATGATAAGTAAGTGTATTTCAGCTTCCAATAACTGAAAAATTATACAAACCACCAGTTTTTTGTAAAAAGAAGGTGAATCATATTATAAAATAGTGTTTCTCGACCATTTTTGCCATCTATAGACCCGTTGATTCTTATTTTTCACGGATGGACACACCTAACTATTTGATGTTAAAAAGATCTTATATTTTTAGGGTTAAATTATAACCATGATTTGTAATTAAATATTATTAGAAACTGTATAAAAATCATTATTGAAATAGTTTTGTGTATCATAGAAGTATAACCATGATTTGTAATTAAATATTATTAGAAACTGTATAAAAATCATTATTGAAATAGTTTTGTGTATCATAGAAGTATAACCAATTATTGCAGATAAATTGTAACAAAATACTCTTACGTGGACCCCAAAGGTAGAGAACCATTGGTCTAAAAGACAAATAAGTCTAGAAAACCACTCAGTTCTTTTGTTATATTGCGGACTATTAACTCTCCATCACAAAACCTTTTCCCTCAAAAAGCTTTTGCGTTTGGTAGTTCCGTCTCTGATAGTAATGATAATGAGACTAATATTGATTCCAAATATTGCCACAAGGCCAGCAGTTCTGGGGGAAGAGTTCGACGATTGCATTGATCCCAGTACTCAATCGCTATTTTATCTCCCCGAAAAATTGAAAACAAAGTCGACCTCGGTGGAATTTGAATTCAGAACGTAAAGACGGATGAAATGCTGCTAGGCATTTTGTCCGGCATGCTGACAATTTTGCCTGATCGTTGCCTTAATAATGAGAATAATTTTATAAATGGTGATGACTTCTCGATGTGGCTATGGGTAGGCACGACAGAGCAAAAGTTTGTTAGTAGTTAGTAGTAGTAGTAGAACAGAATCGCCTAAAATATTCCCATTTAGCGATAGAGAAAATGGTCTGATCAAGGCAGCGAGCTGGCAGAAACGTTAGCACGCTGGGCGAAATGTTTAGTGGTATATCGTCTGTATTTACGTTCTGAGTTCAAATTCTGCCGAGGTCGACTTTGCCTTTCATCCTCTCAGGGTCAATAAATTAAGTACCAGTTGCATACCGGGGTCGATCTAATCGACTGACCCGCTCCCCAAAAATTTCAGGCTTTGTACTCAGAGTAGAAAAGAGAAAATGGTCTCATTATAGTATGCCTCTCTTAATAGATACCTTTTTAAAAAAAAGATTAAATCTAAAAATCAGTGTAAATACCAATTTTAAAATTGTTGATTTCCTGGATATCGCTTTAAAACTAAAAACAAGCAAACGTATCTCTCCGTCAGAAATTCCACAGCCTTACAAAATCTAGTCAGCAACATTAGTATAGAGATGTCGAGCATCTCGATCGATGCAGCTTCCTACATCAGCACCGCTTATCATTGCAATCATGCTTTTGCAGAGAGTAGCTTTCAGTTAAAATGCAATGCATGTACGATATCAACATGTGTAAATATAACTCAGAGAAGGGAAGATGATGTCTCAAATTCGACACCTTTTAATTTAAATGTCGTTTTCCATTAGTAAGGAATTTCCTGGGAAAAATACATAAACTTGCTACTTCGAATGAAAAACATAGCAAATAAATCTTTAACAAAAATACAGTCAAGTTTAACTATAGTCGCACTAAAAAAAATATCGCTACTTCAACAACGTCCATAGCTCAGTAACTGCAACACAGTAAACTTCTTATCCCTTCAATGGAAAGAGTCTGATACACCAAACCATAGTCTCTTCAGCCGATAACAAATAATGAAAAAGTATATATTAGTATATATAAATGCTATCAGAGTGCTATTAAGTGCTTTGTAAAAGGTTTTATGAGATAATGTTTTGTTTTTTTTTCTAAATTGTGATATAAAATATTTTTTCGTAAAATATTCAGATTTTAATCATCTGAAATTCGTAATGTCTCTACGGGCACCGTTAATTTTGTGTTAGTATTTGGGAGTAGTTCAGGCAGATAGGTACAAACGGTATATAATCCTTTGTCATGATGATGTCTCTTTAGTTAGACTTTATATCTTTTAGATTCGCCTGTATTGGTGGCGGCGTTCTTTAATGTCAGGCTAGTCTATTTTAATGGGCTGTTTTCCCTTTCACTGGTCTCCATAGATAGAAAGCTCACAGAGTACATAATTGACTTAAGAGATTGTTTTTTTTAATACATATATTATATTATATTGCGTCATCCCATAAATAATGCGGTTTTTTATACTTCTTTTATTTTTCAAAATTAAGATAAACAAAATTCTTTTTTAATCTAAAATCTTCATTTTTACAATCCCCTTCCATCTATCTGGTAGACTTGCAAGGCCCCTCTTCCAAAATTCACTTATCCGTGACGAAAAATACTCCTCCAGTAATGTTCTAACCTCGTCTACAGAATTCATATTTTTTCCATCCAAATAATGTTGAAGAATGCGGAATAAATGATAATCAGATGGGGTAATGTCCGGCGAATATGGTGGGTGGGTCATAGTTTCCCATTCAATTTCTCCAGCCTTTGGAATATCATCCTCACTGTGTGTGGCCGAGCATTATCTTGATGGTCGAATTTTTTT
>NW_021829749.1:0-5998 GCF_006345805.1 Octopus sinensis | reverse complement strand
GCGAATTTGCCTTTCATACTCTAGGGGTCGATGCATTAAGTACCAGTTGCGTACTGGGATCGTCTCCCCCAATAATAAAATGACACCCGTGATTATGATTCATGAGTTACTTCATCCTTTCACTTACCATACACAGCTATACTTTATAACACACACACACACAAATGCACACACATACATGCATACATGCACACTCATAGACATACACGCATATTCGCGCGTATGCACACACGCAGCCCCACTCATGTGCATGTGTCGCTACGTGGGCCTTCCTTTCCTCTATACCTCGGTGAGCTGGCAGAAACGTTAGCACGCTGGGCGAAATGCGTACCCGTATTTCGTCAGCCGTTACGTTCTGAGTTCAAATTCCGCCGAGGTCGACTTTGCCTCTCATCCTTTCGGGGTCGATAAATAAAGTACTAGTTACGCACTGGGGTCGATGTAATCGACTTAATCCGTTTGTCCCCTCTGTGTTTAGCTCCTTGTGGGCAATAAAGAAATATATACCTCTCTCGGTTGGTGGTCAGAATTGGACGCTGGACCCACCTTAATGGGTAAAACAGAGTTTGGTATATCATGGTAATCGAAAGGGTTTGCAGCCGGGTTACCACACAGCGCGTTATGTGGTCGCAGACCCCCCACCCCACCCTCCATCCGCTCCGCCCACCATTTCTCGGAACCACCCACACCCCGTCCAACCATTTCGCGGGACCGTTCTTGTTATTTCCTGTCATTGATCTCAATGGTTTTATCGATCTACATCGATCCACCCTACCGCCCACCAAATACAAACCCTTCCTTTTTGGTTGGAGAGTTTTTTTTTTGTTCATGTTTTCTGGAATTTTTTTTTCTGTTTTTTGCATTTCGACTTTGTAGTGTCTCCCTACCCGCATCCCCACCAACGCCAACATTTTGGGCCCTTGTGACCAATAAAGGGAATTACAGTTGTTCTTTTCGTTAGAAATAATAATAAGGATAATTTCTATCATCATCATAATCATCATTATTATTATTAGTATTATTTTTTTTTTTTTACTTGTTTATATGTTGCTGTCTGTATCTTATTATATTAATTAGCCATTAAATATAAATGAGCGTGGCGATAAGCCAATCAGTTCTCGCCTCTGCCGTGACGTCATTCAACTAAAAAGAACAACTGAAAATAATACATACATACATACATACATACATACATACATATAATCAAAATAAGCAACAAGGATATCCAAGGTAGTGTAGTACAATTGTTTCATGCTACTTCATTTTATTAAGCACTGTAAGTATTACATCAGTTTTAAAATGTCGAGCAATCTTCAGCCACATATATATTTTGATTATAATCACCCCATTTGATTTATATGGATAATACCATACAAATTCTGGTGCCTTTAACTTAAGTACCATATTCTTCAAACCTATATTATATATATCTATATATATATATATATATATATATTATATTATATATATTCTATGTGATTATCAAATGATTTGACAATGGTGTCTGTCTTCTCTGATATTGTCTCAATCACGGTGGAGACACATGAGTAACCGATGGTAGCCAGTTTCAGCTGATGGATGGATAGATAGATAGTGATAGATAGATATATACATACATACATACATATATACATACATACATACATACATACATACATACATACATACATACATACATACATACATACATTATGGCTGTCCCCTCGTTATCGAGTATGTCCATTGCACGAAGCTTAACTGCTACTGGTGCTGTGATCGAATGTGACTTTTTAGCCCAGCTAAAGATCTACAATGTCTTGTACAAAATTGGCAACTAAAACCTTTACTGGTAATAGCCGGCTGTAGTTGTAACTGGGCTTCATGTACCTTTGCATGTCGTTTAAGTCCTCCTGCCGAATTACACTCTCTTCCACATGCCCGACAGATATGATTAGTATGGTGTCTAACACCACCACCAGTGACCAGGTTGTCACTCATCTGTCTCGTTTTATGACTACGAAGATGACTCTCGAGTCCAGCTTTACTGAGGCAGGGTCTTGCACAGACATTGCATGTCAGCATCAAAGGAAGACCCTTCCCTTCTGGAAGTGTAACAGCGATGCCCCTCCTGACATCCCTCCTTACTTTCTCATGTGCAACTCGAGATTTCTCAAACGTGGCTGTCCCCTCATGCACAATCCTTCTGCACCTGCTACGATCAATAGCAATGCCTTCCCATTGTGTCAGGAGAGATGCAAGCATCTCTTAAGGAAGCCTTCAGCAAGTCCTTATACCTCTTTTTGGTTTATGTGGAGGTCGTTCTCCTTTAGCTAACTCTCCATAAAAGAGTTGTTTTGGCATCCTTGAATCCTTCATTCTGATGACCACTCCATCTGAGCCTTTGCTTTAACACAAGAGCTTCTATACTTTCACACCGAGAGCCTTCGAGTATTTCAAGATCACTGATGCGGTCCTTCCACTTAATGCCATAGATCCGTTTGAGGCACATCTGATGGAAACGTTCCAGTTGTTTAAGGTGGTATCGATATGTGACCCACGTCTCGCAGGCATACAGAAGAGAAGGGAGCACACATGCCTTGTACACCTTTATCTTTGTCTTTCTGAATATGTCTCGCCGACTCCAGAGGCGCTTTTCTAGCCTCCCGAAAGCAACACTTGCTTTCCTAATTCTATATGGAATTTCATCATCCAAATTGCCATATTTATTAATAGTGCTTCCCAGGTAGACAAACTGATCAACTACATCAAGTCGTTTACCATACACATGGATATTTGGTACACTATACTGCTTACCAGGGGCAGGTTGATGCATGACAACAATTTTCTTGAGATTGACTGTCAATCCTAAAGCAGTGCAAGCATCAGAGAATGCATTCAAATTGTGTTGCATATCAATCTCTGTGTGTGCTACTAGCTCACAATCATCTGCATGCATACATACATACATACATACATACATACATACATACATACATACATACATACATACATACATACATACATACATACATACATACATACATACATAAAACATCGACAAATATAGGTATATCAAATTCTGTACAATATAAATTCTTGATTTATTAAAACTATGTCCACCCTTAGAGGATGTGTCATAATGACCAAATGGTAATTGAAGACAACACTATGAGGAGGAGCAATAATCTTCCAGATTGACATGACATTAAGGAAAACCACAAGCTTATTGTTTGGAGATAAGAGGACACTCGTGAAGACATGTTTCTGCCTCGGCAGCCATCATCAGCACAACAGTTGTCTGATCTGATCAGGCTGCAACCAAGAGACTTAGACATATACAAAAAAGAGCAGAGCATATCTATGGCCGATACAATTAGCATAATTTGAACAAGAATTAGCTGAGAGAAATAACTCAGAGTGCCCCGTGGCATGTGTTTGAACACACACAGACAAATACAGGTATAATTCCATATATTTCAGTGTCGTGTCAAGCGTCTGTGCACATGTACATCTATGTTCAACATACTCAGAATATAGTCAATCAACCACATAAAAACGTACATATATATATATATATACGCGTGTGTGTGTGTGTGTGTGTGTGTGTGTGTGTGTGTGTGTGTGTGGTGTGTGTGTGTGTGTGTAGGGAAATCCATGAACTAAAATAACAGAGGATAAGCAACAACAGTCATTTGGACGTACACAGTGAAGACATTAGACATTAACGCCTGCTTAAAGTATTAGATAGAAAAATGGGAGTTGAAATGACGTTTCGAGCGCGGATCTTCGTCGGATAGAGGAAAAAATCCAGAGAAGAGGGTGTATATACAGAGAGAGAGAGAAATAGATACATACATACATATATGCACACACACATCCTTTATATCCAGTTCTTCTATACGAAACAATATGGGAAGTTCCAAAACTTGCTAGAAATAGAAACCATGTGTCCTTCAAATCACACCTTGCTGCCTTATGTAAAGAATAGGGTACATTAGATAACATCGTCCTTGATATCCCTTATGGACGGTTAGTCACGGCTGGAAAGCCTTTGATTATAAACCTGATAAATCAGAGCTGACCTTGAATTAGAGAACAACAGTAATAACAAGAAGGATTTAATTAAAAAAATTCAATTTACCTTTTAATTAACAAAGAAGACAAACGAGTCATTTGTGCACCGGAAAAAATACCAAGCAATATTTATTTCAGCTTTTTACATTAGGCGTTCAAATCCTAGCGGGGTCAACTTTGTATTTCAAACATCCGACTGTCGATAAAATAAAGTACCAGTCACGAACTGGGGTAGATGGCAATCACTAACTTGCCATCCCTGCCCGCTCCACAAAAAAATTGTTGGCGTTATGCTTAGGTTAGAAACAAGTTTATAGATGTTAGTTGTAGCCAACTGAACCATCCCGCTGTATATCACTGGTACTGATTATATGGCAAATAAGATAAAGACGTTTCCCATGTTCACTCTTTTCAGGTTATAACCCTATTCTATTTTAAGAGCAAGACATTAAGACATTGTTTCGCTAATGAGGTCATATAAGCCTGACACATGTCCAAAGTTACCAGTCATATTATTTCGGTGCTGGTTAAGAAGCTCGCTTTGCAATCACGTGGTTTCAAGTTCAGTCCCACTTCACGACACCTTAGGCAAGTGTCTTCTACTATAGCCCCTGGGCCGACTAATGCCACCTGAATGAATTTGGTAAAAGGAAGCAATGTGGAAGCCCATCGTATATATGCACGCGTGTGTTTGTGTGTGTTTGTGTGAGTGTGTGTATGTGTGTGTGTTTGTGTGTGTATGTGTGTGTGTGTGTGTGTGTTTGCGCGCGTGTCTTTACCCCCTTCTGAATTGCCTTCCCTACATTTCTTAACTAGAGTTAGTCCTTGACATAATGACTTTATTTCCCTCATTACTACACGCTTAATTTCAATGATTAAAATCTCTTCAATCATTACAACAATTACGTCAACACCCAACTTATTAGAAAACATAGAGATATGAAATTAGAGCTGGGTTTTCCCCCCAATTACTTGACATTCAAATAGTATATTTTACTATATTTTAGGTGATGTTGTGATGTTCATGCCTATTTCCCATTGTAAGTAAAAGGAAATTTACAACAAAAAAAATAGTAAAGATTGTTTGCCAACATAATATGGCAGTCCCGGTTTTGGATGAATGTTGCTGTAATTTAGCCCCAGGAGACATCGTCTCCAGTTGGCTATACAACGCAATCTGTGTTCTTATATTTTCGAACAAGGGAATCTAGTACCCTTGTTCGAAAATATAAGAATAGATTGTGTTGTATAGCCAGCTGGAGACGATGTCTCCTGCAGCTAAATTACAGCAACATTCGTCCTAAACCAGGACTGCCATGTTATGTTGGCAAACAATCTTTACTCCAAAGTACTGTTGCTGAATATCTCTCGTGTTGTGAGATTTAAAAATAGTAATTTTCTAAAAAGAAAAAAAATTATAATAATTGAAGATTTAAAAAGGAATTGAAACCGGCACTGTATTGTTTCGATCAACTGCATCTTCAGCTTAAAAGAATACTAAGCATGTCTTTGTTGTTCTTGAGCAGGCTTGTAATCAAAATTTTCTAACCCTAGCCAACCTGTCTTTTTCCAGAGTGAAAAGAACCCAGGTCTATGCAAACCAAAACGTTCTTTTCTAAGATTTTCTAAGACATGCGGTAGATCTGACTGCAATTTCTTGCTGGACTAGCAACCACGTAGAGGCTACCTTGTTGGCTCACAAAATGTAACGCTTTGCGTTGCTTGCAGTGGCTTTCATGCTTTTCTCTAGGATGCTAACAACGAAGAAAACAACCTCTTATATAAGCACATTGCCACATATAGGGTTGTTGTTTGTTTAACCCTAGGCAAATCCAAGTCAGGCAGATATAAGACGAAAAGCTTCCCGTCCGTGGCCACGTCTCTTTATATATCTAGAACTAGACTATCTGACGTGTCCTTCATTTTATAAAACAGCAGAATGTGA
>NW_021829748.1:5000-6057 GCF_006345805.1 Octopus sinensis | reverse complement strand
TATATAATATATATATATATATAATATATATATATATATATATATATAAATAGAGTGAGAGATATATATGTATGTATACACGACGGGCTTCTTTCAGTTTCCGTGTACGAAATCTACTCTCAAGACTTTGGTCGGCCCCTTGGTAGCAGACACTTGCCCAAGTTGCCACGCAGTGGGAATGAACCGGGGAAACTTGTGGTTAGGCATATTGAGAGATACATATACATCTATATGTACAGACACATGCATACAGACAAGTATACATACATACATACATACATACATACATGCATGCATACATACATACATACATACATACATAAATACATACATACATACATACATACATACATACATACATACATACATACATACATACGCATATATCTATCAGTAAATATTGTGTGTGTGTCTGTGTGCGTGAGCGTGTGTGCGCGCATGTGTATGCAAATCTATATATGTTAGTGTGTATGTAGTCTGCATGTATGTGTGTATGTGAAGCGTTCTGCCTCCACATCTGTAATATATGTTTTGGCTACGTTCCCACACCTGTCAGTCATATCGACGCGTGAAGTTCCGGTTTCGAATCCAAAATACCCTCCCCAACCTTTCACATCGTCAAACTTTAACACCTCACCTCCATCAACTGAAATCGCCCCCCCCCCCACCACCACCCCTTACTTCTTCTAATGTGGTTTTACATTTTCGTAACAGACGAATATTTCCTCGAATAAACTTCGATCACTTTCTTTGGTAAAGGAAAGGACGCGTTGTATGATGTATCCTTAAGAGTCAGACTGGCGGTCATGGTTGGAATGCCTTTGTTTTAGTTTAGTCAGAGTGACAACAATAACAATAACAATAACAACACTCATCATTATCACCACAAACTACGTAACTTGCTCCATCCACCACCACACCACAACCACCATAACCATCACCATCATCCCCACTACCACCACCACCACCACCACCACCACCAACATCTTCATCATTATCATCATCATCATCATCATTAAAATCCCCACCATCACCACTATCATCATCACCACCACCA
>NW_021829748.1:0-2500 GCF_006345805.1 Octopus sinensis | reverse complement strand
AGGAATATGAATATGTAATGCTGGTTTCTCTCCTTTGTGTCTTCAAGTATCTCGGAGTTGATGAGGATATTATTTCATAGATGTTAGCGTAAGAAAAAAATTTGCAGGTATTCAAGTCAGAAGTATCTACATTTAATAAAACCGCATCCCATTATTTTTTTATAGGACCAGTACCATTACATATCTGTTTACTGCCCACAAGGGGCTAAACACAGAGGGGACAAACAAGGACAGACAAACGGATTAATTCGATTATATCGACCCCAGTGCGTAACTGGTACTTATTTAATCGACCCCGAAAGGATGAAAGGTAAAGTCGACCTCGGCGGAATTTGAACTCAGAACGTAACGGCAGACGAAATACGGCTGCGCATTTCGCCCGGTGTGCTAACGTTTCTGCCAGCTCGCCGTGGTTAGCTATGAGCCAACGAGCTGGCAGAATAGTTACCGCGACGGGAAAAAAAAGTTTCTCGTCCGTCCTTACGTTCCTAGTTCAAATTTCGCTGAGGTCGACTTTGTCTTTCATCCCTTCAGAGACGATAAAATAAGTACCATTTGAACCCTCCACTCTGAAATTACCGGTCTTGTGCCAAAATTTGAAATCATGTGAGTGTCATGTGTAAAACTGGCAAAATAAGAACATCCATAGTGAACCGATGGGGATCTTACATACAGTCTTGTATTCCGCCTACAGATTCTTACTCGTGCCTGCTATTATAGTTGCACTGGGCTACTTAAGAGCAGAGCTACACAAAGGCTTAGAAATATTGGGGTTTCTAAGAAAGAACAAAACTAATTTATTACCATCTCCCCAGATCCAATCGATTAATGGTACGGTGAAGATATCTTTTGTCTTATCTTTTACTCGTTTCACTCGTTGGACTGCGGCCACACTGGAGCACCGCCTTGAAGGGTTTAGTTGAACATATCGAATCCAGTATTTATTTTTAAAATCTGGTACTTATTTTATAGGTTTCTTTTTCCGAACTGCTGTGATACAAGGACGTAAACAAACCAACAGTGGCTGGGAAGTGGTGGTTGTGCTGGTGGTGGTGGACAAATGCAAAACAGACACACCACGAACGCTTCACACACACATAAGCGCGCACACACATACACATACACACGTGTGCGTGTGTGTGTGTGTGCGTCTTATTTGTTATATCTTTTTACAAGGCTTGGTTGGCCCGAGACTACAGCAGAAAACTCTTGCCCAAGGTGCTGCGTAGTGAGTCTGAACCCAAGAACCCATAGCTAGGAACCAAGCTCCTTCACAACACGGTCATTTCTACACCTCTTTGTAAAACCATTGTAAATGTTTGGGTTTCATATACGCATTGTCACATAAAGGTGCATAGCATACGAGTGCTTATATAAAGAGTAATTATAGAAACCCGTGTACTAAAGAGATGTTTTTGTTATCTTTTATCTTTTATTTGTTTCAGTTATTAGATTACGGCCATGCTGGAGCATCGCCTTGAAGGATTTAGTCGAAGAAATCGACCCCAATACATTTTAAAAAGAAAATCTGCTATTTATCTTATCGGTTTCTTTTTACCGAACCGCTAGCTCACGGGATGGCGGAATCAAACCAACACCGGTTGTCAACCGGTCATAGGGGAAAAAAACAAACATATACATATATATACATAATACATATATACACACATACAAACATACATACATACATATATGCGTAGAGCCAAACATATGTAATATAGTCATGCGAAAAGCTTCGAATAATAATAGTTATCTTTTTAATCGGGGAGTAAAGTATATTTATTTATCTTTCATTCGATGTTTATATCTATCTTCTATATATCATTGGCTAAAATCTATAGATATATTCAGTACAGTATTGAAGTTAATCGCTCTTAATGTGCCAGAAAGGTTTTACTCGAATTATCAGCACAAAATGCGTTTTACATGCAAATTAGTGTATTCGGTTTAAATAAAAAAATAAGCAATATTTCCATGGAAATGAAAATACTCCCCCTCTGATGAAATTCCCAAACAGTGCATACATATTTTTTCTCCGTAAAGCATTCTAGCGAAAGACAAGATGTTTAAATATATTTGTTGCACACAGTGTAGTCTGAAATTTGTCGATGTATTTTGTCCTACAGCATAGTAAAGTAACAAAATTCTTTCAACGCACAAGAAATTTATATCTAACTACCTAACAATTTGTCTACCTATGTAACTATATACATACCTACAAATCTAGCCATCTGTCTGATGTCGATCTGTCTTTCTGCCTCTCTGCCTGTCTATCTGTTTATCTACTTACAATTTGTCTATTTCTCTGCCTATCTATCAACCTGTCTGTCTATCTGTCAGTCTGTCTGTTAGATCGATCAATCTTTCTGTTTTTATATCTGTCGATTTGACTGTTGGTCAATTTATCTCTGTACCTGTAGTTCTACCTCTGGTTTCCCTAGAGACACATACAGAATTACATACATGCATCTATCTATCTATCTATCTATCTATCTATCTA
>NW_021829746.1:2500-5980 GCF_006345805.1 Octopus sinensis | reverse complement strand
ATTAATATGTATATATATATATATATATATATATATAATATATATATATATACATATATATATGTGTATATATATATATATATATACATACATACATACATATACATATATATATGTATATATATAATTATATATATATATATATATATATATATATATATATAATATATATATATATATTATATATATATATGGGTTCAGTGTACACACGGTGAGAGCAAGACAGAAAAAGAGAGAAAGAAGAAGAAGAAAGAAAGAAAGAAAGAAAGAAAGAGAAAAGAAAGAAAGAAAGAAAGAAAGAAAGAGAGAAAGAAAGACGTGATGAGTGGGTTTTGATTTGTTTTTGTTATATTTTGGCTTCTGTCAAAGACCATGTCAGGGGAAATTAAGACAACAAAGAGAAATAAATAAAGATGGAGTTTATACAAATCTTCAGATTAAGGAACTAAGTGAAATGGAACGAGAGACGATGCTGTTTCGACATTTGGTGTGGCAAGAGATGCGCCGCACCGACAGTCGCAGGATCCTCTTGGGAGAGGCTGAGCGTTAAAACAGATACGATATTGAAGTCTTAATGAGAAAATTTTTGAACTTGCGGGGTGGGAAAAAAAATAAAATGTAAAAATAAAAATGAAAAAATAAAAATAAAAAAAATAATAAAATAAAAAAATTAAATGAAATATAAAGAAAGCGAATATCTCAATAAATAATGCGTTTTGTGAGTATTCGTATTTGAAAATACGTATACCACTTGATTTACTATACGTGTGTGTGAGTGTGTATGTATATGTATGTATGCATATATATATATATATATATATATATATATATATATATATATATATATATGCATATATGTATGCATACCATATGCACATATATACATATATATACTTATATATTATATATACGCATATACATATCTATAAATATGTATATGCACATATATATGAATATATTTATATATTTGGGCGAGTATCAAATATATTTAATATACCTGCATGTGCCCATATATGTATATATATATATGCTTGTGTGTGTATATTTATATATATGTATATACATACATGTGTGTATTTATATATACATGTGTGTGTGTGTGTATATATATATATATATATATATATCTTTTACTCTTTTACTTGTTTCAGTCATTTGACTGCGGCCATGCTGGAGCACCGCCTTTAATCGAGCAACTCGACCCCAGGACTTATTCTTTTGTAAGCCCAGTACTTATTCTATCGGTCTCTTTTGCCGAACCGCTAAGTAACGGGGACATAAACACACCAGCATCGGTTGTCAAGCAATGCTAGGGGAACAAACACAGACACACAAACACATGCACGCATATATATATATATACATATATACGACGGGCTTCTTTCAGTTTCCGTCTACCAAATCCACTCACAAGGCTTTGGTTGGCCCGAGGCTATAGTAGAAGACACTTGCCCAAGGTGCCACGCAGTGGGACTGAACCCGGAACCATGTGGTTGGTAAACAAGCTACTTACCACACATGCATACATATGCATATATGCGTGTGTATGTGTTTGCGTGTTTCTTTAAAATATATAAATTCATATATATATATGAATGCATGTATATATATATATATATGTGTGTGTGTGTGTGTAAAGGCGGTTGGATGGAACCTACACTTGCCTCCTTATGAGAGCTCAAAATCTCTCGTGGAGGCGCCATCCAACTAAAATGCAAATATATGGGAAATTACCACCTGTGTCATCTCTTGTGAAAGGTAGGAGAGTCCAGTTTGCTGGACATTGTTGTAGAGCTGAAAAAGAAGTTATTTCTACTCTTCTCCTCTGGAAGCCATCTACTCGCAACACCAGAGGGCGCACACTCTCCTACCCTGATGTAATCTCCAGGGATACAGGCATCCAGCAACAGGACCTCCGTAATGCTATGATGGACCGTGAAGTCTGGCGCAACATGGTAAATTCCATTGTCTCGACCACGGTCGAACAATGATGATGATGATGATGTGTGTGTAATTATGGATGGATGCATGTATGCATACAAGCAAGGCCTCTGTACAAACACTCACACAGACACACACACAGACACACATACACACCACACACAGAGAGATACACACACGCACGAAGCGCATATAAATGTATATACTGCATTCTCGACCTGACCTGTCATATTCATCTATTCGTTATCTCATCTTTCAATTCTAATTTGGGTTTATGTAATATACATTCGATATAACCCGTGCATTCAACCAAAAGCATAAATACATTTATGTTGATACCTGTGTTTGTGTTGACTCACAATGTTTGTTGCTTTAGAATGCAGACATAACAATATATATATATATATATATAATATATATATATATATTGTATTAATGGAAAACCTCTATAATTGGCTGATGAGTACTCAGCATCTTAAATCTGTTGTAATACTTACAACATTTAATAAAATGATGTAGTACGAAACGATCGTACCAAATTACCGGAGTCATTCTTGTTGCTTATTTTGATTATATATATATATACGTATACATACATATATATATATATGTGCGTGGAGGCACATGGCCTCGTGGTTAAATCAGCGATTTTGCGGTTGAGGGATCGCAAGTTCGAATCGCAGACAACTGGTTAAAACGGACAGCCGTTTCTGTATTAGTATGGTTTATCAATCACTTACTATATTATACCGTAAAGTACATACTGACCCCTGCTTTACTGATTCCGCTATAAAACAATAACATTAAATAATGGTTTCTTAGCTATGTATATATATATTGCCGTGAATTTATATATACTTGTGAATTGCTCGAAATACGGCCGACAACTGATGAAGGGTCGTTCTTTATGTTGCTTGTTTTCCATTTGTTTCTTTCGTTGTTCGCAAAAAACGCTCATATTCCATGTATTCGTATTTCGTATTTCCTGTTGTTTACGCTCTGTGACGTCCTGTGCCCACATATACTTAAGTATATACATATATATGTAAGTATGTACCTATATGTATGTATATATGCATATATATTATTTATGTTATTGTATCTATCTATCTATCTATCTATCTATCTATCTATCTATCTATCTATCTATCTATCTATCTATATATATATATATATACATACATATATGTGTGTGTGTGTGTGTGTGTGTGTGTGTGTGTGTGTGTGTGTGTCTTTGAATCTGGTTTGTGTTTGACGTCCCCCACCCGCTTGACAACCTCTTGACAACCGGTGCTGGCAAAAGACACCGATAGAATAAGTATCAGGCTTAGAAATTTTTGTTTTTTTAAATCTTGGGTCGATTTCTTCGATCTGGTGCCTTAGCGTGGCTGCAGTCAAATACCTGAAACAAGTAAAAGGTAAATGGTAAAGGATAAAAGATATAAACCAAGACCTTAAATTTTCTGGGGAGAAGCTAATCGATCACAATGACCCTATTTCACAACCGGTACTTATTTTATCGAACCAAAAGGGTAGAAA
>NW_021829745.1:0-7122 GCF_006345805.1 Octopus sinensis | reverse complement strand
GAGGTCACCCTTTGAATAAGTTGCATGGATACGTATATCCTGGATGAACTGAGAATGCAATTGAACCAAAAGGATACAACTTGATGCTATGTCTTGAGATAACTATGCACATATCGGATAGGAATTTTAAGAGAATATCTTGTATTACTTCAGCAATTTTCTGCTTGCAGAACCCGCCATTATATATATAAGATGAACAATTAAATTACACCATCTAGAAAATTACATATAATCGAAATATTAAAATTAAAATAACAATAATATACCGATGATTAAGTAAATTGCAAAAAAATATACGTTTTTATTATTTTTTTGCAATTTACTTAATCATCGGTATATATTATTGTTATTTTAATTTTAATATTTCGATTATATGTAATTTTCTAGATGGTGTAATTTAATTGCTCATTTTGAATTGATAAAACGTGTTTTTTTTCTAAGTTTATATATATATATATATATATATATAATAGAAATATTAAAATTACTAAGTCTCTCTAAAGGAGATTACGGCAGCGTTTTACTGGATATTAAAAGTTATCGCCATACTAATATGGCAGTCTAAAATAAGAAACTAAAGCTGTGTCGCTGATTAGCTCCAAGAGGCCATCGCCTCTAGCTAGCTATATGACACACGAACCTGCGTCCATTCAACCTTCGAACAGGTGAGGTCAGCCGCTTCACCTTTCTAGTCAGACATCTGCAGAATGTTTCAGGGTTGTTACCTTTTATCAATGCAGCGTAGTCAGAACCAGCAGGTGTCGCTACTGACCGTCTGTTCGAAGATTTTATTTACCTAGTTACAGTGGAATACATCCACTTGTTTTCAATAATAGAAATATTAAAATTACTAAGTCTCTCTAAGGATATTACGGCAGCGTTACTGGTATTATTAGTTTTTGCCAGACTAATATGGCAGTCTATAAATATAAGACTAAACTTAGTAATGTTAATATTTCTATTATTGAAAACAAGTGGATGTATTCCACTGTAACTAGGTAAATAAAATCTTCGAACAGACGGTCAGTAGCGACACCTGGTTCTGACTACGCTGCATTGATAAAGGGCACAACCCCGAAACATGTCTGCAGATGTCTGACTGCATGTGAAGCGGCTGACCTCCCCTGTTCGAAGGTTGTAATAGACGCAGGTTCGTGTGTCATATAGCTAGCTAGAGGCGATGGCCTCTTGGAGCTATAATCAGCGACAGCTTTAGTCTTATATTTATAGACTGCCATATTAGTATGGCGATAACTATATATATATATTATATTGTATGAAATTTGATTTAGTATTTCTAAATTGAATTTTTCCCTGTAATTTAGGATTGATATTCCCTCAAATAATTATATATATATATATATATCTGAATATGTCGGAGTTGACCTGGCTGGTTCGTTAGCGCGTCGAACAAAATGCTTTGCAACATTTCGTCTGTCTTTTACGTTCTTAGCTTAAATTCTGCCCTGATCGCCTTTGCTTTTCATCTTTTCGGAGTCGATAAAATAAGTATCAGTTGCGTACTGAGGTCGATGCAGTTGACCTAGCCCCTTCCTCTCAAAAAATTTACCCTTGTGGCAAAAATTGAAACCATTATAACTGAACATGAAAAGAACATCAACATATATATGTGTGTGTGTGTGTGCGCGTGTGTATGTTTATATGTATAGCCTGCGCGCCTTGTCGGTCGTGTGGCATCATTCGAAAGCTGCAAGAGCAACGGCAATGCGAGGAAGTGCATCGTGACAAGCGGTGTATAACAACATTTGATAATCTGGTCGATAGAATGATAAAATGATATATATATATATATATATGTATATGAGAGAGAGAGAGAAAGGGAGAGAGGAGTGATAGAAATCAGGAGAGAATAGAAGGAGAGAGAGAAAAAGAGGAAGAGATAGAATTTTTAGGAGAAGCAATTAAAACAGGCCAAAATTACTGCATATACACCATCATTCTGCAGGCTAGAAATGGCAGCAAAATTTTGCTTCGAATCACACAGCACTGGTTTTCATTAAACATAATTTACATCGAATAATATGCTCCGAGACAAACTGCGTCTAAATATCAAATATGCAAAAATAAATAAATAAATAAATAAATAAATAATACTGGTGTATTTGCGACTGAAACACAGTCGATGGTATATTTTTTGGATCAGGTTTACTTGCAGCTAACCATCATTATCATCATCATCATCATCATCAACATCATCGTCGTCGTCGTCGTCATCAATAACAAGAATTATAAACGAAAGACAGGATGTGAGACGATGTTTAGCGAAATTATTTCCGGGAGAACGAAATGTTTCACGGAAGCAATTAGAAAACAGAAATGATCGAATTGACAATGCTTATTTATATCCGAAACCAAATTATTTACAAACCAAAACAATGCAACTATTACGTAGCCGCTTAATACGAGGCGGAGGCTGAACATTATCACGGAAGCCTGTTTGGCGGCCCAACCTTCAGATTTCTTTTACAGGGCTGAGCAAAACTGAAGGACCGTTGCCATAAATGTGGGAGTCTGAGAGAGGAATACGTTGAATAAAATCATAATTAAGTGATCCTCCAGGATATTTTTTACCCAAAGCTGTCATAGATATATATATACTAGGGGTATGCTGAAAAGTTCCTGGCTTTAAGGGTATAGCGAAAGGCCTGGCTGGAGGCTCAAACTTCCGAGCTTTTTAACAGGGCTTAAAAAACTGAAGGATTGCTGCAATGGGTGTGTGAATCTGAGAGGGGAAATATGTTGAACAAAATCATAATTAACTGGTTCTTCTGTATTTTCTTTACCCAAAGCCAGCAGCTAAGCCCGGTTTCACCCGGGCGGGTTGGATAATGTGGCTGTAAAACCTGCTCTGTGTAAGCATTCGACTTGTTTGGGCACGCTTACATTAAAAAGCAATTTTAGAATGACCTTTTTCTGTCAAAACGCTAGAAATAACCGATCAACAAAAAAGGCCAGCCAAGATACAACCAAATCAATGAATAAACCCAAATACTAAGCGAACAAGGATGAACCATCCCACTTCCATTGCGCGCGCACACGTACACACGAACACACAAACACACACGCACGCACACACACACACATTCACATAACCCCCTTTTACATACACACACATATATTCACACAGAGTTGAAACACTGTTTGATTTATTTTTTACAATTTTCATCCTCCCACTACTAATTATGACATCACCCCATCCTCCCTTATTTATCTATCACCCCTTCCTTTCTCATTCATAAACACAAGAATATCATAATAGTAGATTATCTCGAGAACCATGGGAGCTATGAAAAAAGATACAAAGCCCAGCATCACCACCGGATCATTCTACACATCTGCGTAATTTTTCGTGCAATTCCACCCAGCCGTTTGACCGTGAATCCCAAGACACGAATCGACCATGTCAAATTTATATGTATATATATATGTGTGTGTGTGTGTGTGTGTGTGTGTGTGTGTGTACATACATACATATATATAAGTATATATATAGGTGTAGGAGTGGCTGAATGGTAAGTAGCTTGCTTACCAACCACATGGTTCCGAGTTCAGTCCCCACTGCGGGGCACCTTGGAAGTGTCTTAAAGCCTTGTGAGTGGATTTGGTAGACGGAAACTGAAAGAAGTCCGTCGTATATATGTATATTATATTATATATATATATATATATATGTGTGTGTGTGTGTGTGTGTTAGTCTGTGTTTGTCCTCCTAACATCGCTTGACAACCGATGCTGGTGTGTTTACGTCCCCGTGACTTAGCAGTTCTGTTTTGGAAATCAGCCGTCCTCTGGACACAATGTGGTTAGAACATACAAGAGAAAGAGGACATCTATGAACCATTGATAAGGGGTTTGCAAATCCTGTACTTAAGATACACTTTCACAGCTTCATATCTATTATTATTGGGGCAATGGGACATACTTAGCCGTCTGGTGCAAAGTATGGCTGAACATAGGTTCTTGGGAAGAGAATGTATATCCTTAATTCATATGCTACGAATGATTACGATATTTGTGACTCTAAAGATCTCCAAGACATTTTTAGGATTTAAATGACGATGAACGAAACGAAATGTTCTCTTTTCATAACCTTGCAAGCAAGTGGGTGGCCGGTGAAGATTTTCTCTAAATAAAAACAGAAAAAGAAGAACACACGCACACACACACCACACAACACACACACGCACACATACATATATACAACATATGGGGATTTAGTTCATAGGTGATCTAAACGACTAGGTACGGTAGGTAAGTACTGTAACGGATTACTAGGCTTCCAAGGTTATAGCCGAGACGGTAATTATGGAGCCATTGTAGATTTCCGATATATCGGATATATAATTGTTAAAGAGGTCAACAAATGTTAAAGCAAGGCAAACAGCTCAAGTCATACATTATTATTATTGGGAAAAAAATTCAGTCTTACAGCCGTTTCCGGGATATCCCAGAATATGGAGTATCCCATACTCCGAGATATCCCAGAAACAGCTGTAAGACTTTGGATTTTTTCCAATAATAATAATGTATATGACTTGAGATGTTTGCCTTGCTTTACGTTTGTTGTCCTCTTTAACACTTTTACATGCATACATACATATATATAAGTATATATATAGGTGTAGGAGTGGCTGAATGGTAAGTAGCTTGCTTACCAACCACATGGTTCCGAGTTCAGTCCCACTGCGGGGCACCTTGGGCAAGTGTCTTAAAGCCTTGTGAGTGGATTTGGTAGACGGAAACTGAAAGAAGTCCGTCGTATATATGTATATTATATATATATATATATATATATGTGTGTGTGTGTGTGTGTGTTAGTCTGTGTTTGTCCTCCTAACATCGCTTGACAACCGATGCTGGTGTGTTTACGTCCCCGTGACTTAGCAGTTCTGTTTTGGAAATCAGCCGTCCTCTGGACACAAATGTGGTTAGAAACATACAAGAGAAAGAGGACATCTATGAACCATTGATAAGGGGTTTGCAAATCCTGTACTTAAGATACACTTTCAGCTTCATATCTATTATTATTGGGGCAATGGGACAATACTTAGCCGTCTGGTGCAAAGTATGGCTGAACATAGGTTCTTGGGAAGAGAATGTATATCCTTAATTCATATGCTACGAATGATTACGATATTTGTGACTCTAAAGATCTCCAAGACATTTTTAGGATTTAAATGACGATGAACGAAACGAAATGTCTCTTTTCATAACCTTGCAAGCAAGTGGGTGGCCGGTGAAGATTTTCTCTAAATTAAAAACAGAAAAAGAAGAACACACGCACACACACACACACAACACACACACACGCACACATACATATATACAACATATGGGGATTTAGTTCATAGGTGATCTAAACGACTAGGTACGGTAGGTAAGTACTGTAACGGATTACTAGGCTTCCAAGGTTATAGCCGAGACGGTAATTATGGAGCCATTGTAGATTTCCGATATATCGGATATATAATTGTTAAAGAGGTCAACAAATGTTAAAGCAAGGCAAACAGCTCAAGTCATACATTATTATTATTGGGAAAAAAATTCAGTCTTACAGCCGTTTCCGGGATATCCCAGAATATGGAGTATCCCATACTCCGAGATATCCCAGAAACAGCTGTAAGACTTTGGATTTTTTCCAATAATAATAATGTATATGACTTGAGATGTTTGCCTTGCTTTAACGTTTGTTGTCCTCTTTAACACTTTTACATGCATACATACATATATATTCATCTATATATGTGTATATATATATATAATTTTTCGCCACCAGCGGTCCCTGATATTGATTAATTAATGATTTTTTGGCTAATTCTGAAATTAAATCAGCAGTTTATATTTGTTGCTGAGAAGTTGGCGAGGTGACGGTAGATTTTGAAAATTTAGAATATATATTCTCGAGGCGTCGATGCTGTCGCCTCGTGGATATATATTTCCCTGGCTTCTTTGCTGACGAGACAGGCCAGTGGCAAATAGATTTAATTTAATTTAATTAAATCGGCTTGCCAATATGTATGTCGAAACTATGTATAGTCCAAAGATGATAAGGGTAAATGTTTTTATTTTCCTTTGGTTTCTGAATTACAATATTTAGCGGTTTGAGTTTAGCTGCTCTTTCTAGTGGGTCGAATGGCCTATCAAGGCCATTCCTTAATATTGTTATATATATATATATATATATATATATATATATATAGTATATATATATATATATATATATATATATATATATAGATATATATAATATATTATATATATATATATATATATATATATATTATATATATATATATATATAGATAGATAGATAGATAGATATATATACACGACAATATTCTCATAATTCCATCAATGAAATCTATTCTAAGTCTTGGTCGACCCGAGGCTAGGGTAGAAGACATTTTCCCAAGGTGCTGAGCAATGGGACTGAAACCAGAACCATGCGGTTGGGAATCAAACTTCTTTACCACACAGCCGCGCCGGCACCAATCAGCGTATTTCTCTTTCAGAATGATTTTGGTGACGCTTTTGAAAAAGTAAGTTGTGAAAAGTGAACTATAGACAAACAACAACCGGCGAGTGTATTAATAAATTTTATCAATTAGGACTCTTCATAAACACAACAATATTGGTTTCAACACGTGGTAGTTTCTAATTAAAATTCAAAATTCATGCGAAACAAATTCAGAATCGAATTATTATAAATTAATTTGATTTTCTTTTTAATATTACGATACTTTTGATTTATGAATGCGATCTCTGTGTGCAATTTTGCATTATATCATGACAATAAATCTATTGTATTCATTATCTTGGCTTTCGTCGCTCTAATCTTCTTCACGTTGGTCTATTAACATTTTAAAATAAACATCCGTTATAAAAACTAGCGCTGGCTTTTGATCCACTTTATTTTCTTTAAGCAGCGTCACTTTTGAAAAGGAGAATTTAAATGATACACCCGCTGCGTAGCCACGTGCCTTCAATATGATGGCGCCACTGAAACGCACTGTACTATCTTTTTGTCCTTTATCTTTCTTTTATTAATTTTTTTATTATTTGTTTCAGCTAATTTGGACAGCGGTCCTGCTGGAGCACTGC
>NW_021829744.1:0-5972 GCF_006345805.1 Octopus sinensis | reverse complement strand
GGCCTGGGATGAGCGAACCTGCATCCTTCCCCTGTTTCTCCATGCCAGCAGGTTCCATTCCAGAAGAATTTGCATGTTATCGGGGGTTTCTTGTCCCCAGTTCCTCTCTGTTTTTTCTTCCTCCGTTGGACGGTTGTCCACTGGTTCCTATCTGCATAGGTCTTTTCATCCGGGTGGTTATTTTCTGTTTCCCCATCGCCGCCTATCTGTTGTTTGCCCTGCTTGCCTTCTTCGACTGTGGCAGTGGGCGTGTCATTTTTTGACACTCTGTGGTTGGTGTTTCCTGTTTCCATCTCTCTCTCTTTGTCTTTGTCCACCTTGAGGACTTGGCTTAGCAAAGCCATGTGTGGTGCAATGAGAGTGTAGGCCCTTTCGACTTCTCTTTTCCTCCTCTCTACTTGCGCCAACGTCCTCATAAAGCCATGGCTTTTCAGGTCGCCGCTATGTTTTTTAGTTGGTTGCGATCTGTCGGCGAGCTCCATCCTCTGATGAAAACTTCCAGCTCTACTTTCGTCCAGTTACGCTGGCTTTTGTTGACGCCAGTGTTTGCATTCACCTCTAATTTTTGCATGTTGTCCATTCCGTTGTAGCGGGGAGAGAGAGAGAAGCTTACCGGCTGAGAGAGAGTACTTACGCGATCCTTTTTATGAGAAAGGAAGATAGATAGACAGGACAGACCTTTTATTCCCCAAGCGCACTTTGTAAACAAAAGGGATTTGAGTTTCGATGTAGCACGTGCAACAGGTTGAGGAATACTTTCTGTATTTCCCTAAGCGATTTGGTATTAAACAGCAAATTTTCAGAGGCTTTTTTCAGAACACGCAGATATACATCAAAAACGAAAATATCCTGTGTCTTGTTGATTCACAGACGAAGAATAAAATTCACTTCGATTTCGGGAAAGTAACACACGTGCGTTTTAACACGTGTATTCGCGAGTATGTTCTAGTTGCAAAACACTATATCAAAAGCGAAAATATTCTTCTCAAATACAGTGACTTGTACTTTCACTTATATTCGCTTTGCAGACAATTTCGCTTTCGCTTCTGATAACATCGATCTCTGGAAGGACTTCCTTAATGTTTAGGAGAGAGACGTTAACACACTTGTTATTAGTTCAGCGCCATCTTTATATATATATATGATATATATATATATATATATTATATATATATATATATATATATATGTATCCTTAAATCCTTAAATATATCTTAGCCCGAGGCCGCGGCCATGCTCTGGGGCACCATCGCAGAATGAGCTACACTAGTTGGTGAATCCACACATATATATATATCTGTATATGTATATATATATATATCTATATATGAATATATATATCTATATGTTATATATATATATATATATATATAATATATATATATAATATATATATGTATATATATATATATGTATATATATATAATATGTATGTATATATATATATATGTATGTATATATATATATATATTTATATATGTATAATCCTTAAATCCTTAAAAATGTTTTAGCCCGAAGGCCGCGGCCATGCTGGGGCACCACCGCTGAATGAGCTACACTAGTTTGTGAATCCACCTCTGATACGTGGCACTTGATCAACAAGGGAGTTCGATGCTGCTGCCCGCATCCGTGTCTCCTGTCGTGAGGTAGGTTCATCTGGGACTCCAACAAGAAGAGATCCAGTTTAGTTTAAAAAAACCCACATCCACACCATGTAAGTCTCTCAGGCATTTAGGGAAGATGTTAAAGAGCTGTGGTCCTCTGAAACCCAAGCTGTTGCAGTATCTGGACCTGTATTTTGATGGTGATGTTGGAATCATTGGGACCACGCAGCGGCGCCCCGTTCTGCGGTTGGAGTAACTTTGAATGCCAAAGTTTGGGACAAGACCCTCCAGGATTTTCCAGATGTATATCACTGCATATCTCTCCCGCCTCCGCTCCAGGGAGAAGAGGTTTAATACCTTCAGTCTTTCCCAGGAGCTGACATTTTGCATTGAGACGATTTTCTTTGTGTAGCTTCTCTGAGTTGCTTCTCTGCTGTTTGTTTTATATTGCGTGGTGACCAAAGTTGGGAGCAGTAGTCCAAGCGGCTGAGGACGAATGTTTTCCATAGGACCATCAGTGTCTCCTTCTCTCTTGTTCTGAAGGTTCGGAGAATCCATCCAGCTAGACGGCTGCATTTTATCACCAGATTAGCAATATGCATTTGGAAAGATGCATCATTGCTCATGTCAATGCCCAGGTCACGCACTGATTTTGACTCAGGATTGCAATTCTTCCTGGGCCAGTGTATCCAGTCTTCACGTCATTTACCTTTGTGTGCCAGTAGCGCAGGGCCTGGAACTTACCTGCATTAAACTGCATGTTGTTGGTCCTCAGCCCACCTATATATTGTGTCCAGCTCATGTTGCAGATGCGCAATATTTTCAGGGTTTTGTATTGCGTGGGAGACTTTTGTGTCATCTGCATAGCTAGCAAGGGTGGTCATCGTAGCAACTGAAGGCATGTCTGAAAGGGCCACTATGAACATCAGTGGCCCCAAGACAGTGCCCTGTGGGACACCGCTTGTTAGTTGCATTTCCTTGGAGTGGCTCCATTGCTCACAACTGCCTGTTTTTTGTCTTTTAGGAAGTTGTGCAGCCACTTCCAAGTTCTCCGCCTATGCCGAGACCACGCAGTTTGTGACAGAGCATACCATGGTCGACTTTATCAAAGGCTTTGCAAAGTCGAGATATATTACATCCACATTTGAGCCATTTAGTAGCTGTTTCAACACCCAGTCATAGTGTTGCAGGAGCTGTGTTAGGCAGCCTCTACCTGGTCGAAATCCATGCTGGGTGTCAGACAGTAAGTCATTTTCTTCAAGGAACATGATTAGTTTCTTACGGACTATTCGTTCCATGACTTTGCTGATGTGTGAGGTCAGAGAGATAGGCCTATAATTTTTAGCATCTGCTCTGCTACCTCCCTTATGGATAGGGCATATTACCCCCTCTTTCAGTTTGACTGGGAGCTTACCACTTGCAAGAAAGCTCTGAAAAAGAAGCTGTAACGGTTTTGCAAGGGCTCGTTTGAACGATTTGAGAAGGATCGCTGGGAATCCATCAGGTCCAGCAGCTGAGTTTGTGTCAATCTCATCAATGGCTAGTGTGATATCATCATCTTCGATGTTGATGTACTCAATTTTTGTCTCTTTGGACGCTGGCAAAGTGGCAAAGAATTCTTCTGGGTTGTTTACTTGCCTGTGTCCTAGAGGTGTAGTGAACACACTTTGGAACTGTTTGTTCAGTATTTCACTTATCCACGTGGGATTTCCTGTGAGAGAGCCATCTTTTTGGAAGAGAGGTCCTATTCTCTGGTGCACTGTGGCTGTCACTTTGGCAAACTTAAAGAAAGCTTTAGGGTTTGATTTTATATTTTCTATTACCCAAGCTTCTTTATCTGCTCTCTCCTTTTCATGGGACTGATGTAGACTTTTCTCAGTTTCCATTAGCATTCTTTCGAGCCGAGACTCTCACCCACTTTGGTGTGCTTGCTCAGGCGGTTTGCAATCCTTGTCCGTCGTCTCATAAGAATCCTCCTTTCTCTAGGGATCCTGTTTTTGTTCTTGTGTGTGCTGGCCCTGCACACTGGGACATATTGTCACATAGGCTTGTATTATGGACATGAAGTGTTTGTGTTTCATGTTTATGTCCGGTGTGGAGAGACATTCAGGCCAATCCTGTTTGAGGATCTCTTTCTCAATCAACTTCCAGTAGGCTTTATGAAAGTTAAGTTGGAGAGATGGTGGGTGCGTCGTATAGGCTGTGTGTCTGCGGGGGCTTTTGTTCCATACATAGCCAGCTCTATTAGTTGTGATCCGAGATCATTGTCGGCATCACATTAACATTATGGATAATATCCATATTGTTTGTGAAGCAGAGATCCAGTATATTATCTGCCCTTGTTGGTTGCAGCAGAACTATTTGCTCCATCAAAGAGGCATTTGTGAGATGGAGCAGGGACTCCACCTGTGCCTGCTGATGGTGTGTCATCCTGGGAGCATCTGCCCCCAGGCCATTCCACATTGGGGAGGTTAAGTCACCTATGAAGAATACACTGTTGTGCTGTTCAAGGTTCGGGAGGACTTCTCCTATTTTTGCTAGGCAGTCTTCAAACATGCCTGAGTGTTTTAGAGCATCTGGTGGGTGATATATAGATATATATAATATATATATGTATATATATATATATTATATATATATATATGTATATATATAATATATATATATATCTATATATATATATATATATCTATATATATATATATTATATATCTATTATATATATCTATATATATATATCTATATATATATATCTATATATATATCTATATAATATATATACATATATATATATATATCTATCATCATCATCATCATCATCATCATCATCGTTTAACGTCCGTTTTCCGCGCTAGCACGGGTTGGACGGTTTCGACCGGGGTCTGGGGAGCTAGGGACTGCCCCAGGCTCCAGTCTAGTCTGGCAGTGTTTCTACAGCTGGATGCCCTTCCTAACGCCAACCACTCCGTGAGTGTAGTGGGTGTTTTTTACGTGCCACCTGCACAGGTGCCAGAGGGTCTGGCATCGGCCACGTTCGGATGGTGCTTTTTATGTGGGGGGGGGGTGCAGAAATATAGGGGAGCACCAGTGGGGAGGGGTGGTTCAGAGAATGATGACAGGTTCTAGGCAAGTAGAACGTAGGATATCAGAGAGGGGTATGCATGTGAGTGAATAGCGTATTGAAGAGGGGGGTTCGAAGAGTAGACACCTATAATGGTGGTGGGAGAAGCGACATCCTGTATAGATGGAGCAAAAATATAGAGATATCCGGTATTGGTGGTGGGGGGGGCAAGGGCGGGTGCACCGGAATATGACGGGCTGGCTTAAAAATGCTCTTAGCAAAGGAAGAGGGGGATGCAGACAACGTAAAAGAGGGAGAGAGAGAAGGAATAGTGGAACCCCCGCGAAAATGGCCGCCATTGAAAAAAACCCCTCTATGGAGAAATAATATGCAATACGAGGCGAAGCTGAAAATAGTAATAATAATAATAATAATAATAATAATAATAATAATAATAATAGTAAGCAAACTTTCGACCGAGGATCAAAGGGACAATACTAATACTAATAGTAATAGTAATAATAATAACTAATAAACAGCTCAATCACAACATTAGATTAGAAAGACTCTCTTATCTTGGGAACATTTCGTTCTTCGGCCTGACATGGGAATATGACGGGCTGGCTTAAAAATGCTCTTAGCAAAGGAAGAGGGGGGATGGCAGACAACGTAAAAGAGGGAGAGAGAGAAGGGAATAGTGGAACCCCGCGAAAATGGGCCGCCATTGAAAAAAAACCCCTGTATGGAGAAATAATATGCAATATGAGGCGAAGCTGAAAATAGTATGTATATATATATATATATGTATATATGTATATATGTATATATATATATATGTATAAATGTATATATTATATATATATATATATGTATATATATGTATATATGTATATATATATATATATGTATATATATATATATGTATACATGTATTATATATATATGTGTATATGTATACATATATATATATATGTATATATATATACATATTTATATACATATATATATATGTATACATACATATATATATATATATATACATATACATACATATATATATATATATATACATACATACATACATATATATATATATATATACATATACATACATATATATATATATATACATATACATACATATATATATATATATACATATATATACAAACAGCAGAACTCGAAGCAACTCAGAGAAGCTACACAAAGAAAATCGTCTCAATGCAAAATGTCAGCCACCGGGAAAGACTGAAGGTACCAAACCTCTTCTCCCTGGAGCGGAGGCGGGAGAGATATGCAGTGATACA
>NW_021829743.1:0-5955 GCF_006345805.1 Octopus sinensis | reverse complement strand
TTAAGGCTGATCAACGGATTACACATGCTGCAGACCCTTTTTCCTTCGGATAGAATGTATCAAAAAGTGAGATCCTCAACGTCTTTGCCTTGAAGGCAATTACTCTGTGTAACTGAAGCTTTTATAGTTTTATATTTATAAATCTTTACGGTTTATATAATACTTAATTCCTTTATATTCTAGAATTGCTCAAAACAATTTGTGTCGAAGAATTTTAATATGATACTGGATTATGTGTTACTTAATTGGGGTAGTCTATTTGCTTGTGCTTAAGTAGCTGTTAAATTAACTGCGGTTCTCATGAGACCTAGAGGAAGACTAAATTATGATGCTTCTTTTTTATATTATTTTCCAGTGGAAAGGCGTGAAAATATGCAAAACGTTTTCTAGGTTTCAATACGTAACTCTTTTAGTATTGTTGATATTTAAAATTCCAACGATGAAACTTTGTTTCATTGCAAGAAATCGGACTCTTCCTTACAAGATGATGATGATGATGATGAAGATGATAATGATGATGATGATGATATAATAATAATACTAATAATAATAATAATAATAATGAAAGATAAATTCAAAGACTTAACTAAAAAGGAAGACATTTTTACATATTTATGCGTATACGCCAATAGACTTATATTCATATGCAAATGTAGCTTGCTTACCAAACACATGGTACCGGGTTCAGTCCCACTGTGTGGGACCTTGGGCAAGTGTCTTCTACTACAGCCTCGGTCCGACTAAAGCCTTGTGAGTGGATTTGGTAGACGGAAACTGAAAGAAGCCCGTCGACTATATGTATATGTATATATGTGTGTGTGTATTTGTGCGTCTGTGTCTTGTCTCCTCAGCATCGCTTGACAACCGATGCTGGTGTGTTTACGTCCCCGTAACCGAGCGGTTCGGTAAAAAGAGACCGATAGTATAAGTACTAGGATTACTAAGAATAAGTCCTGGGGTCGATTTGCTCGACAAAAAGGCGGTGCTCCAGCATGGCCGCAGTCAAATGACTGAAACACGTAAAAGAGTATACATTTACGCATACAGTTTTACATGCATACACATTCCTACAAACGCTAATACACACATACACATTCGTAAATACTTACACAGACGCATACACATATATATAGTTTCGAAATGTGTGTATGTGCCGGAGCCTGTTGGAGCTTTTTAGGTGCTTTCGCTCAACAAACACTCACAACGCCCGGTGTGGGAATCGAAACCGCGATCCTACGACCGCGAGTCCGCTGCCCTAACCACTAGGCCATTGCGCCTCCACACACACACACACACATACACACACACACACATATATATATGTGTGTGTGTGTGTGTGTGTGTGTATGTATGTCAGCTTTATTTAATAACTGTTGATTAGTTTAATAGTTTTACTATATTCGTTATAGAAACCTTTTATTCAAGATTGTGAGGGATATTACTACAAGCAGCATTGCTAGACATAACAATGTCATGAAGCATCGGAGAAAACAGAAAAATATGCTTTATCTCAAAAATTAAACAGAATCTTATTTACTGTAGCTATAGAAAGAAAAGGAACCGAAATTATGAAGTACGTTCTTCTCGGAGTTACGAACACAATAATGACTTAGATAACTGCCATAAAGTGGCCGGTAAAGATAATTTCTTATTCATATGAACAGAATGAAAATATTGGGTTGTCCGGAAAGTTCGTGCCGATTTATAGTAGCTTACCTTGAGACTTATTTTAGAACATGCTTGAGTCCATAAAATAGGATTTGACAACACCTCCATTTAGAGCACAGTTTAAGCTATCTTTTCGTGGAAGAAGGTTTATGTTCCTATAACCTGTGTTAATTCTGTAACCCTTTAAAATGGAAGATAAGAAAGTTCATTTTCGGCACTTGATGCTTTGGGAACCAGACAAAAATTGCTGCAGCTCGGCTGGGATGTGTTACCCCACCCTCCATATTCACCAGATATTGCTCCTTCGGATTTTCACTTATTCAGGTCTCTGCAGAATAGCCTTAATGGTAAAAATTTCAATTCCTTGGATGACGTAAAAAGATACGTTGATTAATTCTTTGCCATGAAACTACCTCAATTCTGGGAAGAGGGTATTTTCAAGTTAAAGGAAAGATGGAGACGCATTGTGCAACAAAATGGTTCTTATTTGGTTGATTAGAAATGTAATAGCAACTATTTATTGACATTTTTCTTTCCTTTAAAAATTGGCACGAACTTTCCGGACAACCCAATACAATGGGATTTTCTTCATTTAGAGCTAAAATATCTCACCACAAACTGATTGTGCCGGCGAGTAACATTTATTGGATGTAAAAGAATTGATAATTATATATTTATTCATAAATATGTGAGCAGTGAGCAAATAGCACGGCATGAGCATGTTTCTAGAGCATATAGGACTACAGCAGGTGTAGTAAAAGATCAATATTCTATCTGGCAGTAAAACTTATGATCCACGTCTTGCTCCCAGTAACCATAGCAGCAGACATGATAAGTGCGAAGATAATTATAATGTATTATTAGGGAAAATGTTTCAAAGAAAGATTATCTCGATTTTAAAACTCCCGCTACAAGACAGATGATATTTGACTAATATTGATAAGAAGGTATCGGGTGTGAATATTTACACCAGAATACTGAAGAATAATTATGCGTAGTGGCAAAATAAATGTGTTTATATTCTCTTT
Source organism: Octopus sinensis (assembly GCF_006345805.1). Classification (NCBI taxonomy): domain Eukaryota; kingdom Metazoa; phylum Mollusca; class Cephalopoda; order Octopoda; family Octopodidae; genus Octopus; species Octopus sinensis. The sequence continues at coordinate 3,259 of NW_021829743.1, read as the reverse complement.
CGACAACTGTAGTAATGTCCTGAAGATGCTGAAGAAGTATACAATAGTAACACAATAATTAAAAGAAATAGCATCATGAAATAGAGAAAAAACGACTTGATCTGCGGAAGACTTTGCAGTGGTTTTTGCATATAAACCAATAAGCAGTGACACTTTTCATGCCTTCCGATAAAGAACTCACCGTCAGCAATTTCCGTATTGAAAGTTATGCAGACTGCCTTTACTTTAAACGTAAACAAGAACATAGAAGCTTAAAATCAATTCAAGCATCTGTGGAATGTCGCATCATATCCCTTCGGCAGCATCTATGGGCCACCCAGCATTGAAATATGTGCATGGATCAAGCATGCTTACGTGAGGCAAATAGCAACCTGAAAGTCGGGAAATGAGTCAATCGAAGCGGATTCCCTATCGGGTGGCTAGGAACACACCCCCAGGGAAGTTGCACAGCTCTATCGCAGGTGTACAACTATCGAAAAGCTGTCTGTTACATGTTATGCATTGCTCTGTTGCCAGAAAACTTCACAGTCAGCCAACAACCGGTATATTAGCCCTTCAATCAAGAAAAAGGAAATATGAATGAAATGCTTGCTGCACCAAAAAGATACAAATGTAAGTAAAACAGCAAGATGTGTCAACCGGCGTTGAATTAATACCAAAGATATGACCTACATCATAAGTAAATGTCTAAAAGCGCCATCATATTATTATCATGGGGTATGGCGTAATAGATTTTAAAACTATATAATCAGTAGGGAGGATAATGCTGAAGAACAAAAAAGAAATTACTGTATGGTGGGTATGCTAACTCATAACATGTAAGAATCTTTTCTACTCTAGGTACAAGGCCCGACATTTTGGAAGATGGAACCAGCCGATTAGATCGACCCCAGTACGTAACTGGTACTTAATTTATTGACCTCCGAAAGGATGAAAAGCAAAGTCGACCTTGGCGGAATTTGAACTCAGAACGTAAAGACAGACGAAATACCTATTTCTTTACTACCCACAAGGGGCTAAACACAGAAGGGACAAACAAGGACAGACAAACAGATTAAGCCGATTACATCGATCCCAGTGCGTAACTGGTACTTATTTAATCGATCCCGAAAGGATGAAAGGCAAAGTTGACCTCGGCGGAATTTGAACTCAGAACGTAGCGGCAGACGAAATACCGCTAAGCATTTCGCCCGGTGTGCTAACGTTTCTGCCAGCTCGCCGCCTTTATAACATGAAAGAATAATGGTTAAAATATTACAGTTAAAAACATCTGTAATATGTAAGGATAACAAACCAGGCACAAAGATCTTGGACAGAGAAATGAAAGTGTGGACGGTAGTGGATATCAACTGTTCAGGAGACGTTAATATATAAAGGATGAAACTAATGAGAAATCTGTAGGAAACTGCATACGGATGAGAAATTTAGATTAATCCATATGATTATGGAGATATTTGACGTAGTTAAATGCCTCAGCCCCAATCATGAAAGCTGTTTTTTATGAAACCAGAAAGAACAGGGATAATTAAGAAATTGTACTTGACGGCCCTTAATAGAACTGTGAAAGTGCAAAGCATTTCAATAGTACCCACACGTATACAGACAAAAATGTATGTGAATTATCGTACACATGCATATATTGAAATATACTGATCCACACATGAAATAACATGCATGCAAGCACATATGCATGTATGCATGACTGTTTGGTAGACACTGTCCAAATTCCAATAATTGTTTCAGCGCTGGAAGTCGGCGCCTCCGCTATTGGTGAGAGATGTTGATGTTTGAGATGAAGAAATGAAAGGAGGAAGAGATAAAGGAACATACATAGGGTACACGTGTGTGTATGTGCGCGTGGGTCTGTGTGTGAGTGAATGTATATATACATACATACATACATACATACATACATACATACATACATACATACATACATACATACATATGTGTGTACACACACACACGCGCACATATCCACACACATCTGTCTATTTATCTATCGATATATATATATTATATATCAATAAATATCAGGGTAGCAAAAAAAGTATTTAGAAATGTTTTGCTACCATTGGTCTAGCGTGAAAAAAATACTAGTCAATAGACTATAAATTATTCATATAAATACAGTGTACATTTAAACACATAAGGGTTGGTCATAATAGGACATCTACCCCTAAGGGGTTACATGTCCTATTATGGGCATCTCTTTAATGCTTAAATGTACATTGTAATTATATGATATGATATGATGTGTGTGTGTGTGTGTGTGTGTGTGTGTGTGTGTGTGTGTGTGTGTGTGTGTGTGTGTGTGTGATGATTGCGTCTTCTCGAGAGATGATAGCCGTCCCATCAATACACACACCACACCCATCACACAGTACAATCACTCCGCTGATGCATGAGTCCTTAGATGACTTTTAAGACCAGCTGCTGACTGATAGGGTTTAAAATACAAGTAACAGATATTATTCAAGTTTCTTATATATACATATATATATATATATATATATATATATATATAATATATAGATATAATAATAAAGTATTCACGTATATATACGTTATGTATGTTATATTATATATATAATATAATATATATATATAATATATATACATATACACACACACACACATACATATAAATATACACATGCATGCACATGGATATATACATATCAATATACATGTCATGACACCCACAGATATATATTACTATGTATACATGTAAATGTGGGTTTGTACATATATGTATGTATATATGCATATATTTATATATTATCTATATTATATATGTATATGCATACACACACACACACACACACACACACATATATATATATAATATATATATGCAGAAATATATATGTATGCATGTATATATGTAATACACCACAAGTGCATCAAAACCCACAGCTTCTGTAGCCAGGCGATAAATATATATTTGTAAGTGTAATTATCATCTCGTTTGGTTCTGCTACAAACTGTTTAAGTAATAATAACCAAACTGTGGAATTTTCAGGCAGAGAAGTAGAGCAACTAAATACTTATTCTGCAGATTCATTCTCTAAACGGAACCATGGAAATATGCAAGAATTTTGGAAAATACATCATGCAATTCTATACTGCTGTTTCAGTTAGAATTTCATTTTTTTTTTATATATGTATGCATGTATGTATGTATGTATGCATTATGTATGTATGCATGTATGTATGTATGTATGCATGTATGTATGTATTATGTGTGTGTGTGTGT
>NW_021829742.1:0-6145 GCF_006345805.1 Octopus sinensis | reverse complement strand
ATAAAGTGCCAAGTGGGCAAGATTATTATATAATATGTATGCCAATATTTGACTGATAAAAGCGAACGTTTCTGTGATCGATAATCATTTTCCCCTGAAACTATGCTTAAACATTCCATCAGTCACTCAAGCGGAAACTCTTGTATGAAAGTCAGCCTCAGCTGCATGCCAAACATTTCTAGTTTTGTACACGAAAATAATGTATAAAACATCATAGTTGTATACACCCTCCAAAACATGAATACATATATACAAGTAACAATATACAGCTCTATCTTACTGCTGTCAGTAAAGCAATGAATTTGTTTATTATAGTGTACTGCCTCGCAATGTGCTACTGCTGTTTCACCGAAAGGATGGCATATCTAAAAACTGTTTAGAGACATAATGTGTATTGCAGTGTTCTGTGTAGATATTACTGATGGTAAGCTATTCTTCTGGTTACATGGTCCCTAGGAAATATCGGTTTAAAAATCCTGTGCTGTTGTTGTACATTTAAAGCTTGGCGACAATGTCTCGGAACACACTAAATTTATTGGAACGCAAAGACTTGAAATGTTCATGTATACGGCGCAGTTTAAATCGCGTTAAAGTGTCCTTGAGCGAATGTAAACGATGTAAACGAAAGATGTTATCGAAACGCGGTTCATATCATTGTAAGACGGAATTTTTTCATTCAATTATTCAGCTCGATAGAAACTAAAGTCTGAAAAGGGAAATCGTTAAAACCTGTGGACAGAAAACCAGATTGTAGGTAAAATTGATCAACGAAAGTATCTCTATCTCTATCTATCTATCTATCTATCTATCTATCTATCTATCTATCTATCTAACTATCTATCTACCTACCTACCTGTCTGTCTGTCTGTCTGTCTGTGTTAACATATGACATTAATGACCGAGGTTACAGTGGTCTTTTCCGTAGGCTTATTTTCTATGGATAAACCATATCTGCTTCCCCCTTTACACTTTACATCATGACATTTCTGTGATACACGATCCCTATCGATCGTTTTTTTGTTTTCTTTTTTGTTTTCTGTTTTTTTCTCTTTCTACGATCCCTTTTGATCGAAAACCTACCCCCATTTTTTTTTCTCCGCAAAAAGAAAAGCTCTACTTTGTAATTTGTCCCGTTTGTGTCCAGCCCTGTATCGCTAATAAAGAAACATATCTGTCTGTTTGTCTATCTATCTATCTATCTATCTATCTATCTATCTATCTATCTATCTATCTATCTCTATCTATCTATCCGTCTATTCATCCATCTATGTATGTCTCATTCTGTGGTATATTGAGCAAGTGACTATGAACGTTAGGAATCTACCTGTGATTTAATGTCACAGCCTTCGTGCACACAGTGTCAGTCTGATGCTCACCGTAAAAATAAATTTAGATGGTCATGTGTCAACGTCCTCACCGTCAGTATGTAGATAAGGCTGTATGAGTGTATGTCACATGAGCGTAAGCGAAAGCAGGGTATTGTAATCACTCGTCTTACATAGTCTGTCTGTGTGTTTTCAAAATTACGGGGAAACAGTGGAACAGATTTTCACCAAATTTAGTAGAAATACTTATTGGATAAGTTTCTCAGGATCACGAAAATTGACTTTGATTATCTTCAAAACTGGCAGATGGATGACGGAAAATGTTTTGACTGAGCAGATTCTTTGCGGAAAAATTTACGAGCATGAAAGGTATGCATCATTTTGGCATGTTCTAAGCACATGAATCTACTACTAGCACAGAAAAACAAGCATTATGTCTATTAAATACTAGTTATCTCTCACCAGATGGAGTAATGTTGTTGATCTCACCATCACGATGCAGTACACAATAAATAAATAAATATATATATATTTCATTTGATTCACTCCTCGTCTGTGTGTGTGTAGATCAAGCACATACATAACTAAACAATTTTAAAAACTCGAACCTACGAATTTCTCAATAAGCAAGCGGTAATATTGTTTATATCTACAACAAACAACAGTACGTTTGATTCACATGCCATCATTGAAAGACGTTGAAAACGTATCTCAAATTCTATGCAATATTTTCTATAATTGTATCATTTTGTTCACTTTCTTTTTCATAATTATGATTATTATTCGAATAATCATTTATTTAGTCACAGGCAAATTTTACTCAAATGCGTGTCCATTTTTGGTATTGCAGGAACCAGATTTCTTGAAATTGTACCAAAAGTGATTATTCCCATGTACAAATGTCAGAATGGCTAGTTATATAAATTTAGACTATCATTACATGTGTAGCATTTTCTCGTTTGTCATAAATGTGTTTCCTTCTCTAACATTTCTGTAAAAGCTGACAACGAATAAACATTTGTAGTAATCTCCCCATTTCCTTTTCTATAGTTCTGACAATTTTCTGATCTATTGTGCTTGTCATTTATAGAGTGTATCAGAAATAGGGAAATATTCCACTAACCTTCTATCACGCAAAATGGACGATCTTCCGCAAAATCTAATAAAACCGATTGAAATTAATTGACGACGCTGTCTTTTCTCTAAATTGTATTAGAAAGTGTTTTGACTACGTGAAACAAATGAGGCAAAGGGCAAACGTTAGGAACTTTTAACAAAATCACTATAAACAAATTTTACATAACTGGAAATACTCCCCCCATCCACACATACACACACTCGTACACACATACGCACGCGCAGAGAAACTCACATATAATCCAAACTTGCTCTTTTTTCTCCGTTTTTTTTTTCTTTCTCCATCTTCGTTCACTCCGCATACCATTTTCTCCAGAAGAGCATAGGAACGAAATATCAAAGTCTTCTTCAATTTGTCTTCAGCGTCGAATAAAATCACTTGGTCTTTTGTTCCCTCATCTGTTTTCTGATATTTTATAGTATAATTTTGAACCATATATATGTATACACACACACACACATGTATATATATCAATACAGTGTATATTTAGACACATGAGCGGTGTCCGTCATAGGATTACTTTCACGCTAGAAGGAACAGCGAAGGTCCAAACCACCATTAGGTATAAAGGTATAAAAACTCGAAGGGAATGAAAAATATGAATAATATATAGTCTTATTAACTAATTTTTCTACACGCTAGGACACAGGTAGTAAACATTTCTAAAATCTTTATTACCATGATATGATTAATTTATATATATATATATATATATATATATATAATATAATATAACCATATAATATATATATATATTATATATATATATTATTATATATAATATATATATATATACATACATATATATATATATATTATATATATATATATAATATATATATATATATATATATAATATATATATATATATTATATAGTATATGTATATATATATTATATATGTATACATATATAAATATATATAAATTATATGTTCAATAAGAAATAATTATTCGAAATTTTTTCTCTTATGAGGTTTTCACGCTATCTACCTGACAATTTCTTAAGTTTTTTTTCCTTATTAAGTAGTTGTCCTTAATGCTAAATTTTTATTCCGAAAAAACTTTTCCTCCCCGAAATGCAATTCGTAAAAGTTTGCCATTTAGCCGGATGTAATATATGTAAACTCACTCACCCATGTGCTTCGTTGATGTTGATCAGTTAGCTGATCGGCTTAAGCGGGGCAGGGTCGTTGTTTATTTATAATACATTCAGGCCTGCTGATGAATACGTAAGTATGAATCACTGTGATAAAGTCTATATATTTTAATGTCTTACTTTGAAAAATTGAATTCGGTGGGATTAGTAATATTTTTGGTAGAAATGGACTAATTGTCCCTCTTAGCGTGTGGCTTGTATGTATAATGCCTTCTGGCATGTATGTATAATGCCCTCTATATAAAATTAATATGTTCAATAATAGAAATAATATTTTCGAAATTTTTCTCTTATGAGGTTTTCACGCTATCTACCTGACAATTTCTTGTTAAGTTTTCCTTATTAAGTAGTTGTCCTTAATTGCTAAATTTGTATACATATACAGATACTATCTAATATGTATATATATATATGTGTGTGTGTGTGTTTGTGTGTCTGCGTTTGTACACCTAGCATTGCTTGACAACCGATGCTGGTGTGTTTACGTCCCCGTCACTTAACGGTTCGGCAAAAAGAGACCGATAGAATAAGTACTGGGCTTACAAAGAATAAGTCCCGGGGTCGATTTGCTCGATTAAAAGGCGGTGCTCCAGCATGGCCGCAGTCAAATGACTGAAACAAGTAAAAGAGTAAAAGAATACGTGTATGCGTGTGTTTGTCTCACTATACTTGCATAGGCACACACACATACACAGATAGATAAGTATACAGACAGATAAGGAGATATATAGATAAACAGGAAAAGAGAGAGTGAGAGATGGGTATAAAAATACTTATTTGCAAGTGTAATTATTTCGATATAAACGCATATGTTTGATTGCAAAGGTGCAAAAAGAGAGCTAGTCTTTTCTAAGTCAAGAGATTTTGATCTTCGTCTCTATACCTTAATACTGTTCAGAACCAGGGGATGAAGCATCCCATGGATCCTGATACTGGAGCCGATATTTTTATGGGCTTCGATTAAGAGCCTGTTAAGAGGCGTTAGCTTTGTGTAAGCTACGATGAAATATGCATATGTATATGTATATAGTGCTACATACCACATGCACACACACACTCACACACACTGACACACAGGCATACACACACACACACGTACATATGTACGAGGGGTATCGAGAAGTGCCAGGAATTGGGTAAAAAAAGTTACGGGAGGATCAGGTGACTATGATTTTATTGATAATATACCTCTTCTCAGATGCACACATTTATGACAGTGGTCCTTCAGTTTTTCTAAGACCCTTACAAGAACTCGGACCGTTGGGTCCCAGCCCAGTCATTCTTGATACCTTTTAAGCCAGGAACTTTTCAGCACCCAGTCGTATATACAGCATGCTGGATGCATATATATATAATATATATATATATATATATATATATGTATATATATATATATATATATATATATATTATTATATATATATATGTATGTATTATATATATGTAATATATATATGTATATATATATATATATATATATATATATACACGCTTATGTGTAAGATTAAGCATGCATTTAACTATGCATACAAATATACAAACGTATACACACACACATATATATGTGTGTGTGGGTCTGTGTATGTATTATATATGTATGTATATATATATGTATGTTATATATATATATATAGACACACATATATAAAGATCCATATACAAAAGCGCATGTAAGTAAATATATATTATATGTATGTATTTCGTGTGTGTGTGTGTGTGTGTATGTGTGTACATACATGGTTTTGTAATGATGCTACGCATAACGTACATGATATTATTCCGTGTGTTAGCTCATAGGTTCGCCTTGTCTTCACATTTCCACTTGTCTGCTTTCATAAACAGCATTTAATTTGTACAAGATGGCTGACAAGGAGGAAATAACAACAGTTTTACATGTTCACACACGCCATTTCACACGGCAGAAAGCACGCAGGCACCACCTACGCTTAAAATACGTTTCATTTACACGGGGGAGATTTAGGAGGCTGGAGATGGTTAGAAATAAATTTGTAAATACTTATTTTGTAAACGAGAGGTACTTTTGCAGAGTAGATTCGTTGTGTGTGGAGTTAGTAGCAATAATGGCGAAAAAAATTGATAGGAAGAGGGAGATGTTGTTAGATACTAGAAAAGAGAAGCAGAGAAAAGAAACGAGAAGATAAGTGGGATTCTGAGAGTTCGATTGTGAAAAGGGTTGTAGATATTGAACTATATATATATATATATATATATATATATATATATATACACGAACACACCATAAAATTATAATGGTTATCTCACTGACGATGGCACGGAGATTGCTGTAACTGGCCGATCAGGAATTCTCAGGAATTTTGCACATCAGGATTTCAGCTCCTGTCATAGTATTTGTTATGTACTTTGTAACAGTACTGGAGTATTTTAGCTCTTATTTCCAGCAATGTAGGTGTTATTCGCACCCTTAGTCAAGTTTGGTTGATGGCTCTAAGTTCCTATATATATTAAATATATATATATATATATATTATATTATATATATATA